>NW_019524651.1:31235-37395 GCF_002814215.2 Seriola lalandi dorsalis | reverse complement strand
ACACACACACACACACACACACACACACACACACAGTATAATGTATACATACACACACAAGGCCAACATGTCTGGAGGAATGCTCTTCTCCATATATTATGCATGTATTTATGCATGTCAGTCGAATCTGTGTATGTTCACGGTGTGTGTGTGTGTGTGTGTGTGTGTGTGTGTGTGTGTGTGTGATATTTTTTACTGTACAATCTGAAATCTGCCAAACAAAGTGATTTTAAAACAGAACAGCAGATGAGAAGAGGGCGGGTCTCCTCTAATCTCTCCCTCTGTTCTCCTCTCCTTCCTCCTCGATCCCTATTCCTCCTCTCAGTTCTCTCCTTTCCTTTTACTCTCTTACTTTCACATTTCTCCCTCCTCATCATCTTTTCTCCTCCTCTCCATTGTCACTCTCTTCCCTTCTTGTTTATCCTGTTATCTGTTTTTTTTCATCTTGCTGTTCCTTCTTTTCATCTGCTCCTCTCTCCTCTCTCCTCCTCTCCTCTAATCATCGTCTCTCACCTCCTCTCGTCCTTTCACTTCCATGGAAACGGACAGTCAATGAAAAAGGCATTCAGTAACCAAGGAAACTTAACACAGTATCTGTGTGTGTATGTTTGTGTGTGTGTGTGTGTGTGTGTGTGTGTGTGTGTGTGTGTGTGTGTGTGTGTGTGTGTTCTGTCTCCATGGGCAATGTGAATGGCTGGCAAGAGACAGAGGAGCGCTAATGGACACCATGAATGAAAGAAAGAGAGAGAGAGAGAGAAACTTCCTCCATCTCTGCCTCTGAAGCACAGACAACATAAAACTTATATAAGACGACTTATTCCACTGTATTCTGTTCCAAATGGAGAAAATGAAACGTAAACTAATGTAGAGAAAATATCTTCTGAGTCACTGAGTTGAAACTGGAGTTGGTACCAAAACAAAAATGAAGTCTCTCCAGTCCTGTACTCAGTCTGTTATTACTAAACAAACTTTAAACAACTGACCTCAGATGTGTTTGTTATACGAGCAACAGGACGAGGTCAAAGTTTAATCTTTATATTTTCAGTATGAAAAGCCGGTGGCTGTTGGCTGTCACAGAGGAGAAGACCAGGAAGGCGACCACACTAGGAAATCACTGCTTTGCAGCGGACGTTACCAATAGTCCTGGCTGCTGCGCCCACGGTCTTACAGGAAGACCTTATGGGAACTGTCGTGGACGTTCACCTCACGTACAAACACTTATTGCTGGCGACAACAGCACGCCATGTCAAACGCGTGTTATAATCGGATGTTTGCACCAGCATCTAACGGCTCCTCATGCACGCTGTAGCTGCTTTACATTAGCGACAGTTGAAGTGGCGTGACGGCATGATGCGATGATGTGGATTCTACTTCCTGTTGCAGCCCAACTGTCTACTACGGGAGAAAGACTAGTTAGCCGTACCTGTGATCCGTTGAAGAGTTAACAGGTAATTATACCTTTTTGTCATTTCGTTTCTATTCAATTATATCGTCGGTAGTTTTATGGATTATGAGTTTATTTGTTGAAGACACCTGATAATGTGACTGACTCTCAGTTTATTCAGACGTGTCAGACAGACTGTCGTTAACCTCCGTCCTGTTATTGACGAAACCATAACGCTGAAGTCACAGACTCCTCATCTCATGTTCAATTGTCTCTAAATCAAATATCACTTCACAGACATGTTGTAGGAACGTTCAGAGCGACCTCGTTGTCCTCAAGTAGTAAAGTAGGCTGATCTTTGATTTCCATCACCACGGCAACGCATTGGAATGTATACGCGCCATCGCTGCTCGGAGTCCCTATTGTTCTGTCGCTACGTCACGCGCTCCCTTGCTCTGATTGGTCGATAGGTCGAGACGTGTTTTGGTCAGAGACCTGGAAACAGAAAACTCACAAAGGCAAATCGATCTGCTCCCCCCAAAAATAGACCTGAGCTCAGGTTTTTTAGTTCTTGAAAAACTGAAAAATACAATTATACATTTTTATTTTTTTAAATTCATCAAGTCAGTTAAACATCCAATATCTCTTGGTCTGTCATTTTAAACATGTGTGCAGCAGGAGTACACCTGACAGCCTGTTCAGTTCTCATCAACACCAGCCAAATCAGATGTTTCCCAAGTGACTAATGAATTATAAAACAATATTAACTATGAAACCAGAAAACATGCCAAAACTTGTTATATTTGTATTTTTTATCAAATTAATTAACTAACATGAACACGATGTTCAATTAATAATGAAGTGAAAAACAAATGTCAGTTCAGTCTCATTCAAACGAACACAACTCTGGAAATATATCAAAAAACATCTTTAAAAAAAAAAATCATTTTATGATTATGATTTGTAGAAATCCTTATGCATAGTTTAAATTTTCACGTTTCTTTGTTGTAATTTCTGTGAGTGAATTATTTAATTTAAAACGTAATACAGGTAAAGCTAACACTGAAATACAGAAACAGACAGAGAAACATTAGGGATCTGAAAGTATGGAGCAGAGAGAAGAGAGAGGACAGAAGAAGTGGAGAAAAAAAAGAGTAAGGAAGTATATAGAGAAGAGAAAAATAAAACCTATGTGCAAAATTTGACTTCCAGAGCCTCTGACCTCTGACCTCTGTCATGTTGGTCGGTGCATCTTCTCTTCAGTAAATAACATAAATAACAGGCTCAGCTGAGCTGTGAAAATGTAATGTGAAATGGGGGAAAAAAAAAATTCAGCTGTCTGAAGCAATGTGTTTTTTCTCCTCTTACTGTAAATAATCGCAGCAATGTGGCGACTGCGTGTTGTGCAGATAAAAATTACAGAAAACAGCACAGCTTCAACTTCAAAGTGCAACACAAACAGAGAGAGAGAGAGAGAGAGAGAGAGAGAGGAGGGAGACGGAGGAGGGGAGGACACGGGGCGAGAGAGGAGGAGGAAAAAAATGAAAGAAAGGTATGGAGAGAGGAAAAGACAGATAGATAAAGAACGAGAGAGAACATATTGCCACTGTGTCAATACAATATATATGCTAATCACGCCTTTAGTATATGTGTGAATCTCATTACACATAAAGGACTAATACAGTTTGGAAGAAAAACAGCGTGTCGTCCTAAAACCAATGACTGTCAAGGTCATTTACAGCAGAGCAGGAGTCAGAAACTCAGACACAAACACCAGCACAGAGAAACACAACCAGCTGCTGATAAACAAACACGCCTGTTTCTGTTATTAGACATGATACTCAATCCAATTATAACACTCAAAACTATAAAATATTATACTTTATACAACCTGTCTTTCCTATTGAACCGACAGTTATAGTTATTCTACCTTTCAACTGTTTTCTGAGGTTAGCTATAATGCTTCACTTAAGATTTACACTTCAGTTAATGAGCTAATTGTAAGTTTTGCTCTTGCTGCATAGCTAATGTTAGCATTAGAGGCTGTCTAGAAAAAACGTGAGTTCAGCATTAAACTGTTGTTAAACCATGTTATAAACTCTGATGTTGTAAACACAACAATGACTGCAGCTCTTGGCAAGATGCTTAATGCTAACGTTAGCTATGTAGCGGTAGTAGAACTTACAAACAGCTCCTTTAAGTAGTTGATTGGTTCAGGTGATGTTAAGTTAAGTTGGGCAGCTACAACTGTTTGCCTCAGTTTAGCTAACGGTTCATTTTAGCGACTGAAACATTTTGGTTCGGGTTGTTCTGTAAACGCTCTGATAAAACTACTCAAAGTTAACTTCAGTATTTGTGTTGCTTTAATCAAAGTCTTCAAAACCTTCCAGCTAAATATTTTATAACCCTTGACAGTAAATTTTCCCGCTTGTACTCAATTAAGCTATTTCCGGTTTCTTCTCCACTCTTGTTCTATAATCCAGATTTCCTGCTGGGTACCTGCTCATATACACCGGCAGGTGACTCACACACACACAAGTTGAAACCCAGGTATAGACTGGTATGTATATAGTATATCTCCAACACACACACACACACACACACACACACACACACACACACACACACAGTGAGCTAGCACAGCCACAATATGGATACACAGCATAAACAGTCGGCTAATTCATATGTATGGGTTTCAGTGAAGCTGTGTGTGTGTGTGTGTGTGTGTGTGTGTGTGTGTGTGTGTGTGTGTGTCCAGCAAGACAGCTCGCTCACTGCCATGAACGGTCAGAGTGTGTGTGTGTGTGTAGATGTGAGTAGAGAGACAGCTGCGAGCCATGAGATGTCAAGGTGTAGGTGTGTATGTTTGTGTATGTGCATTCCCATCAGCTTTCAGAAGATTTCAACAGCTCACTACATCACTGTCTGCCTTCTACACTTCTTCTTCCTCCCTGTCTCATCACTTCTTCTTCATGTCTCTCACTTCCTCTCTTTTTTTAATTCTCTCCATTCAGTACCTGAGAAGAACAGGAGGATAAATTCTGTATACTTCAGATAAAAGTCATACAGGTATGGTGGTGGTAAAGGTGCAGAGTTTCAGTGTTGGATGGTGCTGGTATTAAGGGACAAAACGGAGAGAAAAGGAAACATTATAATGTGAACACAGACAGTGTGATTTTTCATGTCTGTACATGTGCGTTTGCTCAATTTTATATTTTTTTTTCGTATGTCCAGCCTGTGTGTGTGTCAGACAGAAAATAAACCATTTACCACATGCAGGGCAATTATCTTTGAAAAGAAATACTGCAGGGGCATTTAGTTTCTCCTTCTCATTCCCACACATACACACACACACATACACACACACACACACACATCAGTTTTAACTACACACAGACACACACTGACAAAGAAACAAGCTGATACACACACAGAAATAAAGACATAGACACAAATTCCCATACAAACTGTAGATCACCTGCGCACACAACCACACACAGACAATGTACACAAACATGTACAGACTCACACACAGTCTGAGAAAATCACAGCCTGCCAGAGACACATGCGCACACACACACACACACACACACACACACACACACACACAACTGTGCAGGAAGACGGCGATGCGGCGGCACATCGAGGAAGCGTGGCCGATCGGCATTAATATTTATGGGCTGCTTGGCAAAGAGAGAAACATTGATAAGCTGCAGTTTTGAATATTAACGCTGACTTTATTTAAAAAAAAAATGCATTAAAGCAAAATATTCTGGTCAAATTAAAGAAAGAGAGCGAGAGAGAGAGAGAGAGAGAGAGAGAGAGAGAGAGAGAGAGAGAGAGAGAGAGAGAGAGAGAGAGAGAGAGAAGAGGAGAAACACCAGTGTGGGTTTGTGTGGGCGAGCTCCATAGACTGGAAGCAGGAGAGAGAGACAGAAAGTTAGCTGAAGATGTGTAAAGAAAGAGGAAATAAATCTGTGTGTGCGTGCGTGCGTGCGTGCGTGCGTGTCTTACAAAGCAATAGATCCACATTTAGGAGATATTTGTTTTCTCTCTGACAGTGAGATGAGGAGATGAGATCAATGAGTTAGCCTAGCTTAGCATAAAGACTGGAAGCACAGGGAAACAACTAGCCTGTTCGAAATATACAACAGCTCTAAAACTCACTGTTAGAGTCACACTGTGTCATACATGAGCAGATATGCCAAAGCAACTATTTGTTTTAATTGTGACTGAATAATGATGCGTTCACGTGCTCCATCCACCCAGTATTTTTGTGAAGCATCTCCGTACAGTAACAAACCTGGCAACCTCACTAGATAGATAAGATCCACAACATAACAAAGAAGTGGCTTTACAGTGCAGCTGTTCACACAGTTAAGCTGTAGGGAGTCCACACACACACAGACACACACACACACACACACACACACACACACAACAGGACAGGTATAAAGATCTGCAACATTGAAAGTCACTATAGCTCTCCCCCTGTCAGCCATTAGAGCATTACACATATTATACTGTTCTCTGTACAACCAAACAAATGCTTCTCACACACACACACACACACACACACACACACACACACACACACACACTCACACACACACACACACAATGTCCTGAGTGCAGGATCAAGACGTTCTCTCTTGGCTGAGTGCCTGGATGAGACGAGGCAAAGCGGCGGCGGCCACACACACACACACACACACACACACACACACACACACACACACACACACACACACACACACACACGTGCAAACAATGGGC
>NW_019524651.1:30812-31215 GCF_002814215.2 Seriola lalandi dorsalis | reverse complement strand
CCCCCCCCCCCGCCGGGCGATTACAG
The DNA here is from genome assembly GCF_002814215.2 of Seriola lalandi dorsalis. Taxonomy (NCBI): domain Eukaryota; kingdom Metazoa; phylum Chordata; class Actinopteri; order Carangiformes; family Carangidae; genus Seriola; species Seriola lalandi. Next base: position 31,189 of record NW_019524651.1, on the reverse strand, counting down.
TGCTCACTTGTTGGGAGACGCGGGCTGTTGTGTGGTGAACAAGTCGCTCCTGTATCAGCGGCCCCCGTTGTCCGGAGCGCTGCGCTGATTTTCATTAGCGATAGCGGCTCGCACAAATCAAAAAGTCGAGGCGCTCGGGGCGCCTCGCCACGCTCCTTTAATTTCCTGTTGTGGGAGACTGAAGGATTGTGGGGCAGCGGTGAGAAGCAGGAAGCATGATAAAGCCACCACGTGGCCGCCTTTGGAGGTGGAGGAGGATAGTGTGTATGTGTGTGTGTGTGTTTGTAAAGTGGATTAGTTTGTGAGGTTGTGTGTGTATGTGTGTGTGTGTGTGTGTGTGTGTGTGTGTGTGTGTGTGTGTGTGTGTGTGTGTGTGT
>NW_019524651.1:29631-30792 GCF_002814215.2 Seriola lalandi dorsalis | reverse complement strand
CACACACACACACACACACACACACACACACACACACACACACACACACACACACACACACAAATTGCTCCATGACCTTGTCTGAATGCAGCGAACTAAATACTGGCAGAAATAAAAAGAGAGGAAGAGGACAGGAGGGATGGAGGAAGACGAGGACAGAGACGGAGAGAAGACAGGTGAAGAGAGTAAGAAAGGTAAAAAGATGAGAGTACAAAACAGAAAGAGAGAGAGAGGGACAAAGGAGAAGAGGTAGAAGAAATGAAGGGAGGACAAGATAAACACAATAAAAGCAGAGAGGAAAGACTGAGGAAACAGAGATGAAAAAGAAATGAGATTTCCAAGAGGAAAAGTGGAAGAAGAAGAAGAAGACAAAAAGAAAGAAGAGGAGTCAGAAAATGATGAGACGCAGGGAAGAAGGAAGAAGACAAGAAACAAGGGAAGAAATTTTCAGAGAAGTGGACGAAGGGGAACGAATGAAAGGAAGACAAAGGGATGACAGGTGACGAGAGACGAGAACAGAGAGACAGACGACTAACACGAAAACGAAATGAAATGATGAGAAAGAAGAAGAAAAACTCGGAGAAGTAAAAGACCAAACATTGATTGGAAAAGAAAAGAGGAAATAGAAGAATAGAAACTAAATGATGAAGATAAACCATCTGAGAGAGGAGGACAACTTGTTGGAAAAAAGGAGGAGAAATCAAATTAAACTTGATGATTTAATGGAGAAAAAAGACAGAAAACTCAAATCTGATATGCTCCTAACGCTCAGGTGTCAGTTTATTAGGAACGCCTGGTTCCTCCGTGAGACATTCAGATTCAGTGTTTGTTGAAAACTTGGTGGAAGGAGAGATGAGGAGAGGAGAGGAATAAGTGAATGTATCAGGGAAGGAGAGATGATGTGAAAGCACCCTCCTCCTCCTCCTCCTCTCCTCCTCCTCCTCCTCCTCGTCCTCCTCCTCCTCCTCCCTCAGATCTCCACAGCGAACAAACGCTTTATTAATTCTTCATATATAAAAAAGTGGAAGTCTTTATCACATTCTTCAGCTTGTATTTACATCTGAGTGTTTGTGTGTAACCTGCCTCCATTAGAGGGGAATCGTCTGCTCCTGGCCACCTCCCCCCACCTCCCCCCACCTGCTCCTCTTCCTCCTCCTCCTC
>NW_019524651.1:19624-29611 GCF_002814215.2 Seriola lalandi dorsalis | reverse complement strand
TGTGTGTGTGTGTGTGTGTGTGTGTGTGTGTGTGTGTGTGTGTGTGTGTGTGTGTGTGTGTGTGTGAGATCAGGTGACATCAGAGGTCACGCTCAGTCGTCCATTTCCAGAAGCTGTTTTTTTCTTGTCGTGCAGCCATGATGGATCTCTGACCCGCTGCTGTATGATGCGTTTACCTCTGCAGTCGCCCCGACAACCAGGTTTCCATACTGCTCGCCACAGCACGTTGCCATGGCAACCATGCTATGCACGATTAGCAGGTGGAGGAGGGGGGTGGGGGGTGTGGGGGGGTCTTTCTGCAAATTATCATCAGGCATCTCTGAAAGCGCAGATTAATGTATTAATAATGTGAAGCTGTATCGATCATCACAGAGAAAATCTCCTTTTTTAGCCTCACACATTTTCATAAAAGCCTCCAGAGGATTATTGTGCACACAACACACAGGCTGAGGAGTGTGTGAGGAAAGTCTCCAGACTTAACTTAATTACATCTGGTTTAATTCACAGTTAAATTATTTTATAATATTTGTCAAGTTTCTGGATTATATGTTTTAGCATTGAACTAGAGGTACAGGTATCACACACTCACACACACACTCACACACACACTCACTTGAACTTAAACTCAACTCATGTGCTGCCAGAGATGAGGCTTTTTCCAGGTTTGTGTGTGTGTGTGTGTTTGTGTGTGTGTGTGTGTGCTCGCTGGACACACACAAACACATGCACACACACACACACACACACACACATCACCTCTACATCCCATTATCCAACACACCGCTGCAGTTTCAGACAGTTTCTCTTTCATTCTCTCTCAGTACTTGCCCCCCTCTTTCTCCTCCTCCCATCCCCCTCTCTCCTTTTTGACATATTCTGTGTTTTCCTCTCTCATCCCTCTCTTCATGTTTTTCCCTCTCTCCATTGTCTCTCAGAGGGGGGGTGAAAGAGTAAAAAGTGTACAACTTCCTGGGAGCAGAGCTATAAAACTCATGACTGAAGTATGTGCCGCACAAAACCAGAAATATTCATAAAAGAAGAAGAACCCTTAGAATTACAAACAACAACTCCTCCGACCTGAACAACCAATCAGATCGTCCGTTTCCACCCTCTGATACGACTCATAGGAGTGCGTCTTGATGGGGCGCCCCTACGGCAGCATGCGTACCGGACTTCAGTTGTCATGGTTACCATAATAAACACTGTACCGTAAAAATTGTCCTTAGAGTTCTCCACCTCCTGCGACATGATGCAGCAAAACCAGAAATATCCTCCATTTTTATTGCACACATTCTTCTTCCTTAACAAAACCTGGCGCCTACATTACCCACAAAGCAACTCGACTCTGTTGCAATTTCAGGTGTGTTTTCTAGCAGCAGCTGATGTTTCCATGTGTACGCGTCATGTGCGACTCTGGCCCCACGTGTCGTACATGAGGAGCGAAGAGGACGACGTGTTCAAGGGACTGAACATAAGAAGAAGAAAGTTTGGAGGGAATCTGTCACACCACAAAATAAATAAAAACATGATAGAAGAAGAGGATTTCACTTTTCTGAACAGGAGGAGAAACGTTTGTCCTGAGGGAGGCGCTAGAGGAAAGGTCACGGAGACAGTGATGTCATCAGTGAAGTTCTGGAGAGCAGGAGCACAGATGTCTCACTCTGTTCTAAAATAATGGACCAATCGACCGACAACATCTTCGTGTTCACACAGCATTTACTGCACACACACGTGCGCACACACACACACACATAAACATAAACATAAACATAAACACACACACACACACACACACACACACACACACACACACACACACACACACACACACATAAACATAAACATAAACATAAACACACACACACACACACACATAAACAAAAACATAAACACACACACACACACACGATCCACCAAAAAAATCTACAGAAAAACACGTTTGGCCAATTCAGTTCAGTTTCATTTCAATCAATATATAAGTATCTGAGAGTAAAGACTGAACACACACACACACACACACACACACACACACACACACACACACACACACACACACACACACACACAGAGTACATATAGAAACTGTACCTGTAATAAATGTACCTGAAAACACACACAAATCTATCCAAATACACGTGTGTGTGTGTGTGTGTGTGTGTGTGTGTGTGTGTGTGTGTGTGTGTGTGTGTGTCAGACTAAATCCAGGCTGTAATGGTCCATGCTAATGAAGCTAGCGTCGGGGCTAGCATGCCAAATCTGCTAGCAGACAGCGCCATTTGACTCCTCTAACTGGATTATGCAAATGAGACGCTCATCGCAGCTCTGGGAGACGAGTGACACATAATTTATACCAGAGAAGAAGAAGACCGAGTGAGGAAGGAGCACTCACACACACACTCACGCACGCACGCACGCACGCACCACACAAATGCACTAGGGGAAAGAGACACGCCGATATCCAGAGGAACACACAGCTATCTGTCATATTCAGCCATACACCTGGATCTGTGTGTGTGTGAGTGTGTGTGTGTGTGTGTGTGTGTGTGTGTGTGTGTGTGTGTGTGTGTGTGTGAGTGTGTCTTTTTCCGAAAACCGACACACTTTCAGACAAATATGTCAATGCAAAACACATCCTATAAATTATCCCTGATGAAAGAGTAAGAGGAGGAGGAAGTTGAAATTGGAAAAACAAAAAGAAGAAAAGAAGACGGAGGCAGAAAAGAGACAGAGCGAGAGTGGGGGGGTGGAGAAATAATTACAGATTGATTAAGAGACAGGGAGAGAGGAGGGGAAGGAGAGAAGGGAGGAAGAAGAAGAGAGAAAGGTGGAGAAAGGAGTTAAGAGGAAGAGGAGGATGAGTGATAGATTGAGAGGAGAAGAAATCTTTACCTCCTCTTTCCTTTCCCCTTCTCTCTCTGCCTCTTTCTCCTCTACATTATCTTTCCTCTCCTCTGTCTCGTCATCCTTTTCTCTCCTCCTCTTTCTATCCCCCTTCTCTTCTTTCAGTCACTCCTTCCTTCTTCACTTTCTTTCTTTCCTTCCCTCCTCTAAGACTCAAACTTCGCTGTACAACAGACACCCTGCTTCACCTCCTCTCTTCTCTCCTTCTTTCTTTCCCGTTATTCACCTTCAATCCCTCTTTCCTCGTTGCCTCCCTCCTCCTTTCATTTCCTCGTCGTCTCCTTTCCTAAATCTTTCCTTCTGTGCTCCTTCCTGTTCTAATCCATCTTTCCTTCTGCATCTTTCCATCCTTTCAGCGTCCTATCTTTCCACCCTCCCCGTCTTTCTGTCCCTCCTTCCTTCCCTCCTTCTCCACCCTGATTTCCTTCGTGTCCCCTCCCTTCCTCTTTCTCTCTCTCCCCTCCCTCCTCCTCCTCTTTAACACACTCGTCAAAGTTCGATGTAATTTGTTACAAAACGAGTCAAAGCGAGTACAAAAGATGACAAGGAGCTGAAGGGAGGGGGGGCGCCCAAAGGTGGCAGGTGTAGGGAGGGGGGGGGGGTGTTGTTGGTGAAGAAAGCGAGGGAGGTAAAGGAGGAGGAGGAGGAAGTTATGCTGGGAGGCAGAGTAGTAAATTGTTCCATTTTTGCAGGTAATCTAAATGCTAACTAGAGGCAACTTATCACCAGAATGGATTTCCGACCATCTGTTCAAATAACAGGGGATTTGTCCGGTGGCAAGCGCAAGAATGGGATGATGGCGGGAAGATTAGGCAACGGTGACGGCGACGCAGCACACCGCGTCTCTACAGTCGCGGCTTCGCTGGGAAAAAAAAGAAAAACTAAAAAAGAAAAGAGAGAAGGGAAAAAAATATATTTTGTGCAAACAAGAACAGATGACGCCCTTACAATTACACCTGTCAGGAGCTCCGCAAAGCAATCGATCTCTGAGGCAGCCGAGCGACGCTCCCTCTCTCTTTCTACTTCATAGCAAAATGATTCTCCTCCTTTTTTTTCTCCCTTCCTCCACCCTCCCTCCCTCCATCGCCCTCTCTATTTCTTCCCTTCATTCCCGCGCTCTCCATCGCACTCCTCTTAAACAATTTGCAAAGAAAAATGTTTTTTTGATACGCGACAAGATGACGTTTCACTTTTCACTCTCTAGTGGAGTGAGGAGAAAAAGAGGAGAAGAGGAGATAAAGGAATCAAGGAAGGAGAAAGACACAAAAACACAAGAGAATAAAAGAGATGTGGGAATGTGAGAGGAAGGAGGGAGGAGTTAGAGGAGAGGAAAGAGGAGAGGAGTGGAGGTAAGAGGATGAAGGAAGAAAGGAGGAAGGAAATGATGAGAAGGAAAGGGAAGGAAAGGAGGAAAGGAAAGGTGGGATGAGGGAAGGGTGAGGAGATGAAGAGGAGGAGAGGTGAAGGAAGGAAGGAGAGGGGGCAAAAGGGAGAGGAGAGAAGGAGAGAGGAGGGGAAAGGACAGGAAAGAATAAAGCAGAGGAGACAAAAATTAAGAGGACAGGAAACCAAAAAGGACGGAGGGAAAGGAGACAGGAGAGACAAAGTGGGAGGAAGGGATGGGAGAGAAGGGAGGAGGAGACAAGACGAGAAGGGTTTAGGCAACAGGAAGAGGAGGAGGAGAAGGGAGGAGAGACAGAAAGAGGAAAGGAAAGCGAGAGGGGGGGAGGGGAGAAGAAGAATTCAAGGGTGGAGGGATAGGAGGCTGAAAGGATGGAGAGATGGAGAAGAAAAGAAGGATTGAGGCGACAGGAAGAAGACGAAGGAGGAGGGAGGAAGAAAGAGGAAAGGAAAGTGACAGGGAGGGGAGGGTAAAGAGGTGATGAAAAGGAGAGAAAAAAGAATAGAGGAGATGAAAGTTGAGGACAGAGAAGAGAAAAGAAGGAAAGGGGGAGGAAAAAGGGGGAGAGGAAGGGAGATGAAGGAGAATGGGAGGAGGTGAGGACAGAGGAAAGAAGGAAAGAGGAGAGGAAGGTAACAGGGGGATCAAGTAAGAGAAGGTACTGGAGTCGATGAGGGAGGAAGAAGGTGAGGGAGAGGAGGGAGGAGGACATGCAGAAAGATGACTAAAAGAGACGGGCAGAAAAGTGGACGAGAGGTCGATAACAGTAAAAAGAGAGAGAGACAAAGATGTTGAGGAAAAAGTGAGAGAGAGAAAGAAAGAGTAATTAATGGAGCGAGACAATGAATAAAAGAGAGGGAGAGGGAGGGAGAGAGAGAGAGAGAGAGAGAGAGAGGGATGGAGGGGAAGAATAGTGGGGTGACAGAGCGTGCAGTTTACTGGCCCAGGAAGTGTTCTCAGGCTACCGGCCAATCGGCTTGGCTCGTTCCCCCTGTGTCACTAACAGCCCATTGGCCGATGAAAGCCGGCCTTTATTCGCCGTTTCAATCGACGCCTCACACCATCAAAGAAGAGCCGTTTATCTTTCGCTTCCATCGCCCACACACACAACTTCCCCCTCTTTCTACCCCTCTCTCAGACTCTCAGTCCATCTCTCCTCCTCTCTTCTCCCCCTCTCTCTCTCCACATTCACAATTTGTCTCTCTGTCTCCAGAAATGCCAATAAAAGAGGGCAAATAAAACCTCAGGATCCAGAAGAGGAGGAGACCAACTGAAACTACCTCCTCTGTGTTTTCTTCTCCTCACAAAAAAGTGTTTTCATCTCAAAACAAGGCTTAATTCCACCTTAAATAGGCAAGATTCTACTTTACCAGAGGCCTAAAATACACATTACCAGTGTTAAATCTGACTTTGTTCATTTTTATTACCACCTTAACAACGTGTCAGTAACACCAGAGACAGACATTCCACCTTAACGCTGCCTTTGTTGCACATTAACAAACATCTATTTCCTGCCCTGACCAAAAAAGTCCTTATATCTACTTTACGAGTTTCAAATCCACCTTTAAAAAGTCAAATTTCCCCCTTAACAACAACTACAAAATAACCCTGACAGCAGGTTTGTAAAAGAGCCTTGACAAAGATCTACAGTCCACCTTAAGTAGAAGACTAGAAGTCCTTTCATTTACTGTTTTGTTTTATTCAGGATACAAGTATATAGAAATATATGATTACAAGTGTTTGTTTTTTGTAGGAATATCCCCCAGACCCTCAAAGAGGCCTTGAGGTCAAGCATACATCTGTATAAAAAATAAAACAAATAATAAATCATAATGTATAAATAAATATATCAAATATGTAGAAAATACAAGATTCAAGAAGTCTTTGTATCTACTTTACTTTAAGGGTTTCAAATCCACCTTAATAAAGTCAAATGTCTCCTTTAACAAAACCTAAAATATCACTCTAAAAGCAGATTTGTAAACAAGCCTTAACAAGGACCTACAGTCCACCTTAAATAAAAGACTAGAAGGCCACATGTTCCCTCTTTGCAGATGTAGATTGCAGTTTACCAAAAATCCTCCTTAACAAAGCTTGAATTTACTTTTGTGAAGGCCAGAAAGTCAAATACCACCTTAACAACAGGTGGGTAACAGACATTCCACCTTAACATGGCTTGATGCACATTAACAAGCATCTATTTTCTACCCTGAAGAAAAAAGTCCTTATATCTACTTTACCAAAAGTAAACAAAGCTTGAATTTATTTTCTAAAGGCCCATTTCTCTCTTATCAGAAAGTCAAATACCACCTTAAAACCTCACCCGGCCCGCCGGCCCGGTCACGACACAGTAACGGGTTCTGATCATGTTCTGAAGGAGTAATACATGTTTGTCAATACAGAAGTTAGATCGTTAGAGTCTCTACCACGCAAATATTCTGTTCATTTCGCGCTAACTTTAAGCACACAAATATGATTTATTAATATGTACCGGCATCATGTAGCAGCAGAGGGTAGAGACCGCCTACCTTTTAGCCCTGAAGAACTACGACTCTCCCGCCATTCCTCCATTATCTGTATTCCTTTAGTCCGTAGGTCCAGGGATCACAGGAATCACAAGGGTTCCTCAGAAAAGTATTCCAGGTTGTGAATATTGTCATGAGAAGTCCAAAGGAGACCAGCTGCTCCTCCCTCACTTCTGCTCCCCATCTCTCGCTCTCTCTCCCGGGCTCCTTCTGCGGCTGTGTTCGCGGGTCTTCGCGGGTCTTCGTGCGGCTGTGTTCGCGGGTCTTCGTGCGGCTGTGTTCGCGGGTCTTCGCGGGTCTTCGTGCGGCTGTGTTCGCGGGTCTTCGCGGGTCTTCGTGAGTCTTCGTGCGGCTGTTTTGGCGGGTCTGCCGCTGTTTTGGCGGGACTGTTATTGTTTGTTGGCTTTCTGACTACAAAATGGCGGCCTCCCTGTAACGATCGGCGCAGATTTCACTTCCGGGGCGTCAGGGGAAAACAGCGAGCGTTACCGAGCATAAGACGTAATGACGTGGCTCTCCGTCGGAAAAAGCCTGTTTTTTTCACAGCCTTTCTAACATGACGCTAGGTCGTAGATAGACGTCTCCCCTGACCAATCAGAGCAAACCTGGGGGGTGGGCACTTCAGAGCGAAGACCAATAGGCAGTGGGAGGTGTGTAAACAGCTGAGAGCCTGAAGCCTGAGCTGTACATGACAGACAGGGATCCGCTCTGGTTTCTTAGGCATCAAAATGCTTCAGTATGTTTTCTATCATATCGTATTATTAAAGCACATTTCTGAGAGGTTTATGAGCGCCAGTGAAAAAATGAAGAATTAAGGCCTACTAAACTAAACTATTAGGCCTTACACAGGACAAGTGTTTTTGGATCTTTCTTATTGTTCCTGTATAAAGTAAATCCTGCTGGTAGTTATGTAATATGACTTTTTTTTTTTTTTTTACAGGTAATGACTATAAAATACAAAAGAATTCCACGTATGAGATGATGTAGTTTAGGTTGGGTTGTAGTCACGTGCAAAACAAGCACATTTTCAGAGACTACAATACATTAACTTTCAAATGAGGTCTCATAAGTGCATTTTGGCCGCACAGTTCTTCTGTTATGAGCTTATTACACTAACATATGCAAATGTGGCAAATCAGGTTTAAAACAGGTGGGCTGAAAGCAGGTCGGTAAGAGAAGCCTTGACTAGAAAGTCATTTCCACCTTAACAAAGACTTATATTCCACATTATCCTAAAGGTGGTACATCTACTTTCATAGACAGATAAATTCCACCTTAACAATGCTACAAATGATTATTTCAAAGGCTTAATTCACCTTTTAACAGAACTTCAAACTCCGCCTTAACTAACTGGTTAGACAAGACTGAAGGGATTATGTCTGTGTACGTCTCACATCCACCTTAACAAAGGTAGAATTCACTTTTCTAAAGGCCTCTTTTCTCTCAGCAAGTCAAACCTGTTACCACCTTAACAGCAAGTTGGTATCAGAACCGCACGGATTCACAACCACCCAGACATCCACACATTAGCACAGGCTGTGGTACACCTTAACAACGACCTGCAGTACATACCACCTTAAGCAAAAGAAGGATCAGATAACTGAGGTTGTGCTTTACCAACAGCCTCAAACCCACAAAACAACAATATACTTAGACGTGGATTAATAAGGGGTTAAAATTAAGTGGTATTGAGGATTAATCCGCCTCTGAAAGTAGTCCCCAGTAGCAGTGCTGCAGGTGGACTGTTGTGCAGTATTTTTGTGTCCTCATGTGGTCGTTTTCTTTCTCCCCCTCTCCTTCTTCTTTCTAATGTGTGTCATTACTCAAAGCGGCACTGACTGGAAGACGTACGCTCTCCGTACTCACCTGTTTACCCACAACACTGAGCCGCTTTACACCTTGATGCATAAACCCATGAATCAACAAACTCTCCTCCAAGTCCTCACAACACACACCTCCTCCCCTCCTCTCCTCACCTCTTCTCCTCTCCTCTCCTGACCCAGGTGCTTTTTGAAGGTCCTGTCACATTCCCAGTGTTTGACGTCATATGTGTCAGTGGGGGGATTAAAGTGAAAAAGCCCAAAGCATTCTGGGAGTGACTGAAAATCATGATTATGTGTTTTGAAACATCTTCAGCTAAAATTTAAAAGAAAACAGAAACAGAAAAGTAATAATATATTCTACAGTGATACTAATATAGTACTACTATTACTACTTTATGCTTCCACTGCACAATTACTGTGACTGCAGTGATGACCTCTGACCTCTGACCTCAGTGACTTCCCTTCAGTTTCATATGATCATATAATATTAATGTCCAACTGAATGTTTTAGGAATTCAAATATTATGAACGCTAAGAGGTGGAAAGATGGGGAAGGAAAGCCAACAAGAGAAGCAGGAGTGAAGCAGTTTTCAGTGTGTGTGTGTGTGTGTGTGTGTGTGTGTGTGTGTGTGTGTGTGTGTGTGTGTGTGTGTGTGTGTGGCCCTGGGCGCTGTGAGGATGGGCAGTAGTTATTAACCTGCTGCCCAATTTCTGTCACGGCTGCTTTGTGGCTGAGAGCAGAGAAGTTGAGTGTGTGTGTGTGTGTGTGTGTGTGTGTGTGTGTGTGTGTGTGTGTGTGTGTGTGTGTGTCTACTGTGGAGGGAGTCTTCCTCAGTGAAGTTATTACCAGAGTCTACTCTCACAAATGACTGAATGAATACCACTGAAGGAAAGTGTGTTAAAGTTTCTCAGTGTATTTGTATGAACATGTGTAACACTGATCTGAATGTGACTGAGTTCAACTCTGTAACATAACTAAAAAATAAACCTGTATATAGTTTGTAGGAAGTTTAACCCATGGGTAGGTTAGTTTCACCAGTCAGTTAACTGTTAACAGAGCCTGAAGTATCAGTATTGTTGCTATGGTTACCTGTGGATTAAAGCTCCATCTTTTCTGCTTCTTCTGTGTTTTATTTGAAGTGTTGATCCATCAGAAGATATAAAAACCATCTCAGTGTAGTTTTACATCTCCTCTCTCAGGCTTCTCTCTGCAGCTCTAGTAACAACAGGTCGGTGAGCCAATCAGAAGAGAGGAGGCTCTGAGCCTCTCTTCTGATTGGCTGACTGTTTTCTGAGTGATCCAATAAAAATAAAGCAGATTTCAGGTAAAAACACT
>NW_019524651.1:9575-19445 GCF_002814215.2 Seriola lalandi dorsalis | reverse complement strand
AATACAGGCTGTGTGCATTTCTCTGTGGACTGAGGCTTTGATACTTTCACAGTATTAATATAGAAGCTAGAGCTGATCTATAATCACACTACACATGGACACACACCTTTACACTGGAGGAGCTTTAAAATCCAGTCTTGACCAAATCTCATAGTCCATCTCTCATGGATGTTTGAGAGAATTGCAGCTTAATTAGCTTTCTTTTTTTTTTTTTTTAAATTACAAATTTCCTGAGAAGAAAAATGAAAATTTCATGACGTGTCGCAACGTTTTCATCGTTTCAAGAGGAACTGAAGTTTCTCTTGGACATCTACCATATATACTACATGGACCTTTAATAAAGCTTTAATAAACTGTTGACTATAACCATGTTGAGATCTAAGCATCCATCCTGCTTCATAAGTTTCAGCCCACATTTGTAGCTCATTATCTCTTTATGTAACATTAAGGCTGCAGTTTAATCCATTCAAAGGGATTCTGACCACCATCCAACCAGAACCAGAGTACAGCACTGTTTTTGACACGACTCTACGTGATACAATATGCTGCAGTGTTTGATCATCGGTCTTCTGCCAAACCCCCAGAGAAGAGAAAATACTTCATCTGAAGAGGATTCAAAACTCTGGGTATACATCTGACATGTATCATTCAGACCGTCTAACTTATGTGAATCCAGCCTGTCCACGGAGGTCTTCAAGCCCCTCCCCCCCTGAAAAAGTACCAATATTAGTTTTGATTTGCTGCTATTAATCATTTTGAAAGAAAAGCTGTCACACTTTTCAGACTGACAGAGATGAAACTCATTGATTCGAATGCAGATCTCAGGCAGGGGAAAAAAAGTTGAAGACTGTCAGTGTTATAAAGATTTAATCCCGAGCGCCTTTGTGAGTTTAGCCACACGAACATCGCAGATATATCAGTCTGGCTTTGAGCAAAACTATGTGTGTGTGTGTGTGTGTTTTGATGCTCCCATAACCATTACGTGCCACAATGGAGCAGAAAGGCTGCCGGTTTATCTTCTGATCAATGCTGTGAGCTGTCATCTCACACACACACACACACACACACACACACACACACACACACACACACACACTTACTCGTACCCCCTCTCGTTCGCCCCATGCACACTCTCAAACACTCTCTTGCTTAAGCGTACGCACATGCACACATTTACTCAGACCCCTGCGGTGAAAACTGTAGTCATGTGGATTGCGATTGTGTGTGCTTTTCCCCTCAAACAGACTGTCAGGCTGTCAGGGTGAAACGTTCTGACAGGCTCGGCTGGAGGAAACTCAGCGGCATCATGGAGACCAGCGAGAGATTAAACCGCATAACAAATGTCCATTTACACTCCAAAGCCTCCGGTTAATGTTCACTTCATCTCAACTGATGTTCGACACCCGAGAACTCAACCGCCTCAACGCTCATTAACATCTGAATCATGACAGGTTAACATTTCTGTGTCTGATTATCAGAGTGCTCTGACCTTTGTTGTTCAGATTAGGAATATCTCCACAGGGATGGCGTTGGTGTAACGACCATCTTAACGCACACATCAGAACGCGTCAAAAGTTTCTATATTTAGATGTTGAATTTAAGAAGCCAAACTGCTGCTAACCAACCCATTGTTCACCCTGAACTAGCTGGTTAGCGGTTGTGACAGGGTTTGTGAACAGAAGACATCATTGTCAGCAAAGATTAGCGGCGAGCGGACAAACCTCCGAGAGAAGCGTCGAAAAGGTACGAAGATGTGGACTTTCAAAATAAAATCGAGGATAAAAAGAGGATGCAGAGTGACAGGCTTTGTATCCAGGCAACCACACACACAACTAATCAAGTGATCACATGATGGATTACCATTCTACCCAAAAAGATTGTCATGTGATCTTTGGGTCAGATCGCCCTGTACTGTAAGTTAAACTGGGGGTGGCCCAGTTTAACTTACAGTACAGGGCAAAGCTTTATGATCAGAGCTCAAGTCAAGTGTTCACAGTACGTGTCCAAAGTCTTTGAGGGAAAGTCAAGTCTCAAGTCGACTGTAATGTCTGTACAAGTATTATCAAGTCATGTCTCAGGTCTTGTCAAGAGAAGTAAAGTAAAGCTGCGTGTCAGGTCTAAAATACTGTCAAAGAAAGACTCAGATCAAGTCTCAAATCCTCAAAGGTAAGAAGTTTCAAGTCCTGGAGGGAAAATCGGGTCTAAAATAAATCAGTCAGAATAAGTCTCAGAGTTAGCTAAGAGCTAAGTTAACTGAGAAAAGTAAAAATCAAGACTCATGTTTTATGGAAACAACTCTGAAGTCCTTGAGGGCGAGACAAGTCTCAAGTGAATCAGTGAAAGTCTGAGTCAAATATCAAGTCCAAGTCCAATTAAGGGAAATCTCAAGTCCAGCCTCAAGTCCTTATAAGAAATTTCAGTTTCAAGTAAATTAAGAAAAGTAAAAGTCAAGAATTTTGAAGGTTTCTGCTTTGACGTGTCAAACCAGGTTCAGTGTTGAGGCTTCAGCAGCCGGGACAAAGTCCAGTCCTCAGTCCTCGTTACTGTCACTCAGCTCTCAACTCAAAGGTCTGGTTCTTTCACGCTAAAGCAAGTTTTAAACCTGCGTTCACTGAGGGAGCAGATGATCCGTCAGATAGACACACACCTCTGATATATTATCAGCACACAGGGAGACGTGGTCATCTGATTGGACAGGTGTTTGTCTCACCCTGAGGAATATAAGTCCTTTCAGCTCTGCTTTGGTCTCCACCACCTGCTCCGATCAGAGACAGCTGTATTAAAACCTCAGTAGCTGTATTACCTCCATGAACAGGCTCAGAGGCAACAGAAGTGTGTGGAAAGACTCGGAGGAGAGAACTGATCCCTGCATCGCTTCACAGCGACTCGGAGTAAAACTAAAGCTAAACCACGCAACCGAGAGAACGTCACAAGAGCTGATGTATAAATGTTTTCCTAAAGTGGTGGGAGCACGTCGTCCTGAAACTAGGACACCCTCCGCCACCGGAGAGGCTTCAAACAGCTGCACACACACCTCTCTTCACTCTCCCACAGTCGCTCTCTACATCTGTTCCAAAACTGCGATTCACACACGAGCCGACGTCAGTCCAGAAGTGCTTCTTTGCAATTAATCTACACTGTTCAACACACACACACACACACACACACACTCCTATCACGTTGCGAGTGCTGCTGCAGACTCACCAGGTGGAGAGTTTGCCTTACAGCGGTGGGGAACGCCGCCAACGCTCGGCGTCCCTTTAAGATCTTCTGCCTCAATCTGTCGCTTTCCTTTAAAGGGGAAGGAGGGAGTTAAAATCCCCACAGTGCCCCCGCTTCATCGAACGATAATAATAACTTTAGCTTTAGTTCAGCTGAAAGTTACTCAGAGAGAGGCGGGAAAACATCCCTCATACCTCATCAATCCGACTTTCTGGAGACACTGAACGAGACCCTGGAAACTGATGTCGCATTGCTTGTATTAGTCTTCTCCAATGGATCAATAACCAACATTATATAACTTACAGATCTGCCTTAATAATGGGAACTCATTCCGTTTGGACCAAGTAACAGTATGAGAGCTGAACCAGCTCACAGTCACACCTGAAGACCTGGTGCTGCAGATTATTGCTCCGACCACAAGACTACTTCCTGGTTTTAAAACACGTTCAATGCGGTGAATGGTCATGTGACGTGTGTTTTCAGGTGTGTCAGTCTGGATGGATCGTTTTCATTTGAAAGAAAAACCCTCCTACATTTCCCATAATGCAACTCAACATCCTCTTCCTCTTTTGTTCGACATTCCCTGGAAGATAAAATGTTTAAATAACATTCAAACGTCTATAAATCCGTGTGAGGCACCTCTGAACTACATATGGAAATATAGCTTTTCTGGAGCTTTCAGTTACATCCCATGATCTTCATAAGCAGATGAAGTTTACACAGAAATTACCGATTTCCATTGATTTTCTTTCTGATGAAGACCATGTGATGTGATCCAAAGCTCCAGAACAGATCCTAAAGAGACCTTGTGGTACGATTGTTTTCTGCTGCTGTTTCCAAATTAAAAAATGAACTTTGACTGTGTTTAAAACTTCAACAAGACATTTGTGAACGTGAATATCTGTGTAGAGGATGCTGGTTCAGGTCAGACCGATGTGTCTGGTGATAAACTACCTCCACTTACATGACTGATATTCAAATGAAGCTCTGCTTTGGTATCAGTGTCACTTTAAATGTGCCGGTATCAAGGCTTGTATGGTAATTTTCCAGATGATTCCCGGCCCTGCTCCTCTGTAACAGCACCGAGGGTCTGAATCTGTTTAATGTCTAAACAAGCGGCAGGCAGCTCGAGGTCAGAGGAGTGAGGCGAGGAGGAGGCCGAGGGAAGCTGTAAAACGCTGTAAAAATAAACGCTTCAAAGCGGACGTAAACAAACTGTCAGCTGTAATAAAGAGAGCAGGCGCTCGGCCGCTGGAACCTGCAGCCGCTCACACAGCAGACGGACGGGAGCGAGGACGCTCAGTTGCAGCTGCGCTTTAACCAGGAAGAACCTGAACCGCAGCTTTCTGACAGGCTGAGCCACATATGGAGGAATTTAAAATATACATATAAATATATATATATATACCTATGCTCCCATATAAACATACTTTAATGTATAAAGCTATGTTTATACTAAGCATCAACCTCCGAGGCTGAAACATGAAGAAGAACCAGGAGCTGCAGTTCCTCTAACGACCACTAGAGTCTGGCTCCAACAGTGAGTCAGTCCCCATAGACTCCCATGTTAAACTGTCCAACTTTACAGCAGAAATAAACATGTTTACAGCCTGGTACAGAAACTGTTCTGGTCTCTAGAGCTAATTTCGTCCTTCACCTGTTTATATAACTCACCTGTTCACATGACAAACCGACATGCACCAAAGTCTCAGCTCCACACAGGCCCCTCCTCTTTCACTGTTTTTGGATTAGTTGGGAGTTAGGGGCGGAGTCAGACACGGAATAAGAGGCGTATTTTAGTGGTGGTCTGCAGGTCACCACAGTCCACATGTGGTCTCATGGTCTCAAACACATGGGACAGGATCCTGGAGACTCTGGAGACCCTGACCCGTCTGCTCCCTGAAGGCTTTGTCTGAGTGCTTCACTCTTTCCTTTATTTTTTAATTATTCATTTATTTCCATTTATCCATCCATTTATTTACTTTTCCACTGTTTTGAATGTATGTTTGTATATTTGTAAATACGTAGTTTATATTGTCATTATATATCTGTAGCTTCAATAACTAAAACACCACGACTGTGTGCTGTGATTATACAGTACATGAATATGATCTGAAGAATATCAATAATGTTTTATCTCATTAAATTTACAGAAAACACCAAACTTAAAAAAAAGTAACAACGTGAATCTTCATCAACAATTACTGCATCATTTAATTTATTCTATCAATGTATGAACAAGATTCATTTGTGACTGTGCCTGACGGTCAGAACAACAGAAACTGGAGTTAATACAAATTAATTTGCACATTATTGAACATTGATAGGATCATTCAGCTCTGATCAGCTACTGGGGATATCTTTAATACCTGGTAAATAGATAATATATGATGTATAACGTCTTTATAATAATAAGATGTAATATGTTTTACATGTGCCTGTGTACATGTATGAATATCTTTATAATTCTGTAATAAAGGAGGATCTGCTGCTGATCTGACACTGTTATATTATTTACATCATGTAGATCCTGTAGCAACGCGCTAACACCTCCGCGGTTGAGAGTTCGATTCCCTCTCTGTCCTCGGGGCCCTGCAGCATCTGCACAGAACCACAACTTTACAAAACTGTGTCAGAAAGTAAAGGATGAAATAAGTTTTGTGAAACGTTGAGTCATCGCGCGACAGACGGAGACGATCGACAATCACAAAGTCAATTTCTCAGACAATTTCCAAAGTTAAAAAAAAAAGGCTCCCAGACAAAAAGAAAAGAAGTGTAATACAAATGCCAATAAAACAAACAAGAGCAGACATGAATTCAAAACAAGATTACACAAACACGGATAGAACCAAATAATAAAAAAACAAATTGAAACAGGTAAAAACAATTTACTTAAATTAAAAAAATGTAAAGTCGTCTTTTCTTGAAACAACAAGGTGTCGGTTTAATGAGGCGACAAAACACACGTTTAATTGAAGAGGTTTCGTTTAATAAATGCTAGCTGCAGGAAAGTAATATGATGCTTAAACACACAAGGCTGCGTGTACAACACACACACACACACACACACACACACGCACACACACACACACACACACACACACACAGTTTCACAGTCTGTCTGAATCCAGCTCAACTGTTTTGACAAAATGCTGCTAATGGAACGAAGAGGAGCATCGTCTCTCCTCCTCCTCCTCCTCCTCCTCCTCCTCCCACCAAAAACAAATTAATTTTTTCTCCACTCGCTGATTAAAAATGTACCTACCACATGCGGCTCTGAGCCGTGTGCAACAGGAGCCCAGTATGCAAATCTCACCCTTTTTAAGACTTATCTACATATCAAATATTCTCCAGGCTGCACAAACTCCCAGATATTGTACGCTGCTGACCGAAGGCTTGTGCGCTCCTGAGTGTGTGTGTGTGTGTGCACAGCTTCAGTCAGAGAGTGTGTGTGTTAGTGTGTGTGTGTGTGTGATTCTCAGTCAGATGGTAGCTGCAGACAGTGGTGTGTCTGAGTGAGCTCTCATGTTTATCAAAGAGAAGCAGTTATATCTGAGAGCGCTGGATGGCCTTGTGCTGCCAAAGCTAATCACACCGACGGGTCTGCGTGTGTGTGTGTGTGTGTGTGTGTGTGTGTGTGTGTGTGTGTGTGTGTGTGTGTGTGTGTGAGAGAGAGAAACAAGCTTGTTATTGCGCTGAGAGGTTAGGTGGCACAAGTAGAAGTAGGGGCAACGAGTGAGAGGTGTGTGCACGTGTATTTCTGAATGTATACGTGTGTGTGTGTGCACGTGTATCTCTGTGTTTGTGTGTGTGTGTGTGCGCACACGTGTGTATCATACCAATGATTAAGTGATTATGTTATATTACATTTTGGAGTGTGTTTCTGAGAGTCTGAGCTGTGAGATGTTAAAACCTGCAGGAGGCTGAGAATCAGCTGCTGTCGGCTGAATGTGAATCAGTTCGTTCTGTTTGTTTGTGCGGCGACGTCTGGACTCCACGCCACGCCACGCCACGCCACGCCACGCCAACAAGCTCCAGCACAGCGCCTCAGTGAGTCCGCAGAGCGGGAACCTGAGAGGCGACGGTCAGGAAGGACAATCTGACAGAACACACCACGCAGCGGCCGTGGGTTAGAGTCCGACCCTTTGCTGCATGTCCTCCCCTCTGTCTCTCTCTCTCTCTCTCTCTCTCTCTCACTAATCTATCAGAATAAAGGCTGTATATATAATGTATGTTGAATTATCCTCACTACATGTTCACCTCCTTTTTATCTATTGAATTTGATTTATTATTAATTTACATGTTTGTGGCTCGTCTGGTGCCTTTGTTTCTGTAGCTGTGTCGTGGCTCCTGTCTGGTGGGTCGGGGCGACCGGCCTTAAAGGGTTATTTTAACATGTTATTTATTATTTATTTATTGATTTATTGATTTTTTTTTTTTTTTACTGATTTTATTTTATATTATTTCTCTCTCTCATTATCTTAGATGTTTTATGCTGCGTTTTCTCAGCTGCTCTGTGTTTTTGAAAATTCAATAAATAAAATGTTAAAAAAAAAAAAAAAAAAAGGCAAAAATGCCCCAAAAAGAAAAACTTTTTTTAATTTAAACAAAAGGCCGTTTTACTGTCGTCCAGCACAGAATAACAGACGGACAACATCCATGCTGTGAATGAACTGGACTAACTAGCATGGCTAGCCGCTAGGCCGGGGTCCATACCTGGTGACAGAGAACAGTGGCTCCAAACCTGCGGGCCGTGAAATCATCTGCAAAACTATTTAACAACAATTTCAACAGAACAATTTTAGTGAAAATAATCATTAATTGGTAATTATTAAAGACTATAACTGTGATAAGCCAATGTTTGATCGATCTAAGGAGGCGTGATTTGCCCTGGGCCGTCAGTGGGAAAGGTTGGGAACCGGTGAAACAGATTATCTTGATATTTTCCACCACATGAAATAATTTTCATCATATTGAGTTTTATAAAACTCGTTAAGCGTGACTGTCGGATCGTCTGATGTGAAGGTTTTGCAGCTTGTCCAAAGTTCGACAGCGAGCTGTAATTCATTCAAGAGCTGTTGAGATTTCACAGCGTTGGACCGACACACACACACACACACACACACACACACACACACACTCCCCTCTGTAAAGCCACATCACTAATGCGCCTAAAAAAACAGATGCATGTAAATAAAAGTGTTTCACCATCCCAGCGACACACCTGCTCTCAAACATCCAGCTGTCAACTTTCAGCCGAGCCAACTTTCCTATTAGGCGCTGGTCCAACACAACACGAGTACGCGGCTCCACCGGATCATGAGTTCTGGTGAAAGTCCCCTCACATCTCATCATGGCCCTGCACCCTTTCCTGAGTGGGAGCCAATTAAACAGATGAGTTGTGAACACAAATGAAATATCTTTACCACATAAGACTATCACAGAGGACGATCAGTCATGTCGGAGCCCGCGAGCTTCTTAATTAAAAACCAAGGAATGCAAACGGAGCCTTGTGAGACGGTTCTTCGGCAGCCGTCGCTCCCTCCCGCCCAAACCCAAAGTCTTTTGAAGCAAACCAGCTCCCTCAAATTCCATTAGTCTGTTTTGTATTAAAAAAAATAAGAAAAGTGGGAATCAAACCGTTAAACAATGCTCTCCTTGGGTAGCAGAACTTCAATCGCCTCCCCTCGCCCCTCATTCAGCTCGGCTAGCGTGGCTGGCTAATTAGTTTCTGTTGAAAGGCTCCTAATTAAATTGGCCTAATGTGAAGGCCCAGGCTGCGAAACAGAAGAACATCAGTCTGAGGGCAAGAAAAATGTGTGTGAAACATTCTGAACTCTGACTCCTTCACCAAACAACCTGCAACTTCTCGTCTGTTTTCTTGTTTATCTTTCCTCTTGTCTTCGTCTCCAGGTTCCTTGAGTTTCTTCAAGTGTTGATTTTGGGTTTAGTAACTAATGGATCCTGACTTCCTGCATTTCTGAAAAACCAAACAAATAAAAGAAACTAAGAATATGTCAGATAGATTCACCTCCGCGTGGTCGTATCCCTCCGCCGCTCAGACTAGTTCCAGGTTGCATCCCTGTTTATCCAGAGGCAGAGAGAGTATGAACCATCTGTGTGAAGTCATCAGTAACTGCTGCTTTGTGAGGTCACTGTGACCTTGACCTTTGACCTTTGACCACCAAAGTCTAATCAGTTCGTCCTTGAGTCCGATGATATAATCAAACACATACAGAGAACGTCTGACTCGTTTCTCTGATTGTGCAAAAACACAAACAATATTCACACACAAACACAGACTGTTGGGGTCATTACAAAACACACACACTCTCTCACACACACACACACATTCCCACGACACACACACACACACACACACAGACACACACACACACACACTCTCTCACACACACACACATTCCCACGACACACACACACACACACACACCTTGTTTCAGTCATTCCCACAAGAAAACAGTACGATACAAAAACACTCACATCTTGTTTAGTCATTCCTACACACTTACACCATCTACCCATAATGCTTCTCTTCCCTCTATATGCCTTAAGTGCCCCCCCCCATCTGCTAATAGGAACCAATTAGTCCCCATTGTCCCCTCTCCCAGCAAAAGAGCATTATGGGAA
>NW_019524651.1:4758-9179 GCF_002814215.2 Seriola lalandi dorsalis | reverse complement strand
GGTTTTAAGGCTCAGTTTCTGAATACAGGCTGTGTGCATTTCTCTGTGGACTGAGGCTTTGATACTTTCACAGTATTAATATAGAAGCTAGAGCTGATCTATAATCACACTACACATGGACACAGACCTTTACACTGGAGGAGCTGTAAGAGTTCATCCACCAATCAGGGGTCTGTTTTCACAAACTGGACACTGAGGGGTCGTGTCATCAGATTTCAGCAATAGAAGAAAATTTAAACACCAAGATAAGAAATATCATGATCGACGTGTCACACATCGTGTTCCCGCCCCCTGACGTCTGTAGCTCCTCCTCTCCACATAGTAATGAACAAAACAAGCCGACACTGTGAAGAGAGAGTCCTGCTGGACACACAACACTTACTTTCTCACCAGGCTAGAACACACACACACACACACACACACACACACACACACACACTCACACACACAAAAAGGATCACAGAAACACACACAACAGAGCGGTGACGGTTTTTCCCATGACAGCATGGGAATTCCTCTGCTCAGGAGTCACTGCTCAGTGTGAGACAGAGAGAAAGTGTGTGTGTGTGTGTGTGTGTGTGTGTGTGTGTGTGTGTGTGCGTGTGTGTGTGTGTGTGTGTTAAAACAGCCAGGGGGGCTGGCCCTGAAGTGGCCCGCTCTCTGGAGAGACGCTGTCTGCTTTGTTCCTTTAATCTACAGAGAGAGAGAGGTAGAGAGAGGTTAGCTTGGGTGAATGTGCTGCTTCTGTCTCTCTCCTCTCTCTGCACTAACAGACCTGCACCATTCAGTCAGTCTATACAGCTGCGATGCTACATATGTGGGGGATGGGTTCATTCAGACGTATATGGTTCTGTATGGTTCTGGTGGACAGTGTGAGGTCGACCGACAGCTGCAGTGGCGCAGGTGAAGATGCTAAAGATGCTAATCTGTTTTCAGGGAGACGTTGAGATTGATGTTAGTGTCTGTGTGTTGAGTGTGCAGGTGCAGTCAGGGCGTGGTTAGCTTAGCTTAGCATAAAGAGTGGAACCGGGGGGGGGGCCGCTCAAAAGTTCACTGATTAACATGTTTAATCTTGTTTGTTTTCATCAATATTGAAACAAAAAACTGCTTCTTGTTGAGTCTTGTCGTCATGGCGAGGCTGCCAGGTTTGGTACCAACTCTGAGGTTGTGTTTTATTTTGAAAACTTTAGGGTTGTGTTTTATTTTGAAAAATCTGGGTTTGTGTTTTATTCTGAAAATTCTGAGGTGGTATTTTATTTTTAAACCTCTGGGGTTGTGTTTTATTTTGAAAACACTGAGGTGGTGTTTTATTTTGAAAACACTGAGGTGGTGTTTTATTTTGAAAGCTCTGGGTTTGCGTTTTATTTTGAAAACTCTTGCGTTTTATTTTGAAAACTCTGGGGTTGCGTTTTATTTTGAAAACACTGGGTTTGCGTTTTATTTTGAAAACTCTGGGGTTGCGTTTTATTTTGAAAACTCAGGGGTTGTGTTGTAGTCTGGACATAAACTGAGACGTCTGTAAACGATGAGGTCACAGCCAGTCTCTCCTGATTGGCTGTCATCAGCCTGGACTACCAGTGGTGAAAACAACATGATGATCACTGACCTTGTTGTCTTTGCTAGCAGCTGTTGTTCACTTACATTCAGAGGAGACAATGTACTTCCTGTTTACACCGGCTCGCACATGCTCAGTGTAGGTGACTGCTGAGGTATGTGTGTGTCTTCAGGTGTGACAGTCTGAACGGAGATTGTTTACGTTTGAAAACGCCGCTTTAAATGAAAATGTGGGGTGAGAGGAAGGAAGTGACCTCTGGTTTGATTTTTCCATCACCAGCTAACTTTGTCCCAGGTGGTGAAATTTTCCACCTCAAATGAACACAGCCAATCGTGTTGTGGCTAGAACTCAACCGCAGCTGGAAACAACCACATCAGCGTCATCGCCGAAACCATATCAGCATATTCTCCCGGTTTCCTCCCCTGTGAGTTTAATTGTCCGGCTAACAGACGTACACAGCAGCACAGACACCAGCTCCTCACAGCAAACAGATACAGCTGCTGAAAACATTTGGATATCACGTTTATTCCAGCTATTTTTCTTCTTTAAAGTGTGTCTGCTCAGAGCTGATCCAGCAGCTCTCCCTCCTCCACACTGTACTTCCACAGCAGGAGCCATTATTCATCATTTACAGTAAAAAGTAAGTGAGCCCATTAATAACACACAGACTGGTTTATACTGTTCTGTGCTGCTTTATAAACTGGGTGACAGAGAGGGGATGTATGCCCAGCTCTGCTCTACTGTCCCTGCCAGCAGCGACACACACACACACACATACACCCATATATGTACACACACACACACACACACACACACACACACACACACACACACACACACAGTGCCTCTCCTGAGCCAGGCCCTCCGGAGGAAATGCCAGAGGCGCTGAGAGATGGAAAGTCTCGCTGCCACTTCAGTTCAACCATTCAGCCCATTTGAACCAGTCACTTTCAATTCTGACTCTCCAGTTTGTCCAACAAGGTTCAATTCAGCCGCTCGGGTTCGTCTTTTATTCAGAGAGAGTTTTGGACTTCGATCCATGAAAAGAAGAGATGTGACCAGAAATGAAAGAGGGAGAGAGAAACATGGAGGACGATGTGCAGCAGCGTGAAGATTAAACTCTCTTCAGAAACGAGGAGCTGCAGCTCTGGATCATGTGATCATTTCACATTCAAACAATCCCAGTTCCACCAGTACCTCAGCTGCTCTGGTTTGACTGGTAATAATAACTTCACTGAACTGATGGCTCACTGTTCATTCACTCATTTACAAGCGAGGCCACCTGGGGTTGGGCGTCTTGCCAGGGTGTCAGGTGGAGCCAGGGATCGAACCGCCAACTGCCAGGGAGGTTTGTAAGTCGAGTCAAATGGCGAGCCGTCACAGGAGCGGCCGAACAAGATGGCCGACTGTTCCTACCCTCAGATACAAGCCGTGTAATCGTCATGGTAACAATAATACAACCTGTAGGAGCGTGCCAGCTTTGCCACGCCCACCTGTAGGACCCCTGTACTTTAACTCCCTGAGCACCTAACCTGCCTTCACATTAAAACCTTTATTATGGTTTGAGTCCGACCTGTCCGACGTCCAAAACCGAGGTTTGTGAGGTCACCGTGACCTTCCCCTTTGACCCCCAAAATCTTTCCGAAGTTCCATTAAGGTACTGAGGTATCGTGTCCGGGAGAACGGGACGGACGGACGGACAGACAACCTGAAAACAAAATGGCTGCTGCTCTGACTGTCGCCGTCACAGAGGAATAAAAATGTTTAATGTGCTTCTCTCCAAACGTTAATCTCCCTCTGAAATGTGTCAGACCAGCAGCAGATCAGCCATGTGTGAACATCACTTGACAATTAAACATATAAAAAGTAAAGTGTTGTGTATCTTTCTATCTGTAAAACAGCAGAGACTGAGGACGTCTGACTCAACAGCATCAAACCAGTCTCACCAGTAACTGGGAGTTCATTGCTCCAGTCGGACCAGTGAGTGTGACAGCGATGACAGCACATCATTTCAGATAGAGAGATTCACTCTCACAGAGAGGACGAGCGAGGCAGGGAGAGGCAGAGAAAGAGGGAGAGAGAGAGAGTATGGATTAAGGCCTCCCGGTGGAATTCCCACTCATTTTCTCTGTGGAGCGAAACAGAGAGATGGAGGGATGGAGGGAGGGTTAGTTTCTTATCTCTTCATTTGACACCAGAGAGAGTCTCTTTCTGTCTGTCTGTCTCGCTCGCTCTGCCGCCGCTCTCTCCCTCCCGCTCACGTTCCATAATCTTCTTTTCTTTTCTTTCTCCCTGCGTCTTTCTCAGTCCATTTATCTCTTCATCCTTCGATCTCTCTCTTTCCACCTCGCTCTCGTCTCCTTCTGTCTAACTTTAACCGCTCAGACTTCTCTCCAGATTTAATTTTTCATTTCACATCCATCTCTTTTTCAGCTTGACTTTCCCCTATTTTGTTCTCTAACTCTTTCCACCACTTTTTTTCTGACTTCCCTTTTCTCCTTCTTTCCCCCATTTTCCCTCCGTCTTCATCAAAAACACAGATCTTCATCCTTCCATCCGTCTGTTTCTGTCCATCCGTTCATCATCCTTCCATCTGTTCACAAATTTCATTTTAAATAAGCCAATAGATCCATTTACAGCAGCCACAGTATTTACGTCTCTACATTTACTGACACTTCACTTCACTTCACTTCACTTCACTTCACTTCACTTCACTGACACATCAATTCACTGACACTTCTCTTCACTGACTCTTCACTTCACTGACACTTCAATTCACTGACACTTCACTCCACTGACTCTTCACTTCACTGACACTTCAATCCACTGACACTTCAATTCACTGACACTTCACTCCACTGACTCT
>NW_019524651.1:3507-3904 GCF_002814215.2 Seriola lalandi dorsalis | reverse complement strand
AGGGAGGAGAGAGAGGGAAGGGAGGATGACGGATGGAGGGATGAGAGAGAGGGAAGGGAGGAGAGAGAGGGAAGGGAGGAGAGAGAGGGAAGGGAGGATGACGGATGGAGGGAGGAGAGAGAGGGAAGGGAGGAGAGAGAGGGAAGGGAGGAGAGAGAGGGAAGGGAGGATGACGGATGGAGGGATGAGAGAGAGGACGAGTGTTATTTAAATGTAAATAAACAGGAGTCGTCTTTATCAGAGGAAAGTTGGCGGAAGCTCTTATCTGCTGCTGGAGGCCTGATTCACTGCTGCTGCCGCTCTGTCTGCGGGCTATTACACCTCCCAACAGAGGGCACACACACACACACACACACACACACACACACACACACACACACACACACACACACACACA
>NW_019524651.1:1559-2128 GCF_002814215.2 Seriola lalandi dorsalis | reverse complement strand
AGAGACCAAGAGACAGGAGGACAAAGACGGACAGAGAGGAAACTGAATAAAAAGACACAAAGTTCCTGTGAGTGAATCCAAGAACAAAGAAGAGACAGGAAGAGGATGAATTCATATTTCTACTAATGTTTCACTCTTTATCCTTCAACAGCCACGACTCAGAGAGACACAGCAGAAAAACTCATGTGGAAATCAGAGACATCTTGACCTCAGAGTCACGGTCCATCTCCACAAGACACCGGGTCCTACACTTCCCACAATGCATCTCGACAGTGTCACTTGTCCTTTTGTCAGACATGACTTAGCTGCTCCAGAGCACGATGCTAAAATAGCGATGCTAATGGCACCATGCTAGCAGCACCATGCTAGCAGCATCATGTGAGCAACAAACAGAGTACAGGTCTTACACCACAGGCTGTCTGCTCCTGGTGAAGCTGAGTTTGGAAGCTGGTTTCACTTGTTTCAGGAACAGTCACATGATCCGCCTCCTGAAACATGTGACACCATGAAACTCTTAACTCATGTTTCCCTTCAGCTGTGACAGCAGGGATCACAGACATGAGCGCCAC
>NW_019524650.1:0-1282 GCF_002814215.2 Seriola lalandi dorsalis | reverse complement strand
CGTCTGAGCCTTGAAGCTGAAGTCACAGTAAAGATTCAAGCAGCAGATACAGAGAGACTTTTATTTTGAAAAGGACCAGGTCTTCATTCAGCTCTCCACTCGTCTTCCTCTACTTTCTCTCTCTCTCCTCCTCTGGTCTCTGCCCTCAGGCCGGCTCATGTTACTGAAGCCCCGCCCTCTTGAGGTTGCAGACCAATCAGAACACAGATGTCGACCTGTGACTGTGACATGTTAGTGATAAAGAAATGTCTTCACAGAGAGAGGAAGAGGAGAGGTGTCTCTGTGGAGGAGCAGCTGTCCAGCTGTGCTCTGTGTCAGGACGTCCTGAAGGATCCAGTCTCTACCAGCTGTGGACACTGGTTCTGCAGAAAGTGCTTCACCTCATACTGGGACCAGTCTGGTTCTTCAGGAGACTCCTCCTGTCCCCAGTGTGGACAAAGACCCAGAACAAGACCTGGACTGCAGACAGCCAGTCAGACCAGCACTGAACAAAGTGAGACTGAACATCTGTATGATGATGTCATCATTCTGAAACCAGGACCTGTTGTTTTATACAGAGTCATTTGTTACATCACACAGCATCGACATTTAAGATGATTATAAATACCACAACATTAAAATCTTTTCTTTGTTGTCTTTAGTTTTTCTGCAGTTGATGAAAATAATCATCAGATTCTCAGATTGTCTTTCTTCAGTCTGACGTTGTCTCTTCTCTTTCAGCAGATAGTGGTCTGCAGGAGGTTTTACATCAACATAAGATCAGTCTGAGGAGCAGATGTGAACATGTGACTGAAGGAACTGATGGAACAGGAAGTGGAACCTTCCTCAACAGGATCTACACTGAGCTCCACATCACAGAGGGACAGAGTGAAGAGGTTAATACCCAACATGAGGTGAGGCAGCTGGAGACAACTTCCAGGAAGAAGACCCTCCATGACGCTCCAATCAGGTGCCACGACATCTTTAAAGTCTTACCTGACCAACAGAGAGAAGACGTCTCTAAAGTCTCACCTGACCAACAGAGAGAAGACGTCTCTAAAGTCTCTCCTGACCAACAGAGACCCATCAGAGTGGTTCTGACCAACGGCGTCGCTGGCGTTGGAAAAACCTTCTCGGTGCAGAAGTTCTCTCTGGACTGGGCAGAGGGCTTGGAGAACCAAGATGTCAGTCTGCTGGTTCTGCTTTCGTTCAGGGAGCTGAACCTGATCAGAGATCAGCAGTACAGTCTTCTCAGGCTGCTCCATGTTTTCCATCCAACATTACAGAAGGTCACAGCAGAGCA
>NW_019524649.1:4862-5232 GCF_002814215.2 Seriola lalandi dorsalis | reverse complement strand
TGGATACGATATCTCAGTAACACCTCAAGTGTCCACCAGGAATCAAGGTTGAACTGAGTAGACTTTGGTGGTCAAAGGTCAAAGGTCAAGATGACGTTGATGTCATAAAACACTTTGTAATCATTACTCAAGCTTTCACACAAATGGGTAATATCTTGACTCTGGATGATCAGGGACCTGAAACTAGTCCGAGTGGCGGAGGGATACAACCGTGAGGAGGTGATTCTAGTTTTACTCCCAGTGAGAACGACTTCATTGACTATGGTCTCATCATCAAAGGCTCTTCTTTTACTCACCCTGTGTCACACCCTCCACAGCCCGGCCACGTGTCTCAAAGTCTGCAAATTGGCGTCGCAGTAACGTGAACGTG
>NW_019524649.1:0-3705 GCF_002814215.2 Seriola lalandi dorsalis | reverse complement strand
TCAGCGTTGTAAAGGCGTCTCGTCAGTTAGAGAGCGTGTCTTGGCGCCAAACTCATCCCCCCTCCGTCAGGCTGGATACATGGCGGCCCGTTGGCTGAACCCCCCTTTCATCACAATTGCCTCAAATTTTGTAATCGACCCCGGTAACGCAGGGTCTTCTGCCCCTGTAAATGAGCGTCACTAGCTTGTTCCGTCAGGTGCCCCCCCGCCCCCCCCTCCCCTCTGTGGCACCTACCTGAGGGTCTTCATAGCTGATAGACGGCAACGCTTCCGCGCGATCATCGCCGTTAGCTAGCTCGACATCCTCCGTGGGAATCGATGTAGCTGTTCAAACCCACTCTTCGTCTTTTGCTTTTTGAAAGAGCTACTGATACTGGAGACATCTTTATTGTCGCTTGTGTTTCTTCCTTTTCTCTTTTTCTCTGTCTTTTGGCGGCCCCGTTAGGCTTTTGGCTGCTGCTAGCTTCCGTTCTTTAGCTAGTTGTGATAGCTTTTCCCACAAACACTTGCTGATACAACTGATATCAGGCGCGGCACGTCCAACAAGGGCAGATATTCATCCGCTTGAAAACATAGAACTATAAAACAAAATTTTAACTGATTATTTCAGCAATATCATCTTTGCAAAGTTTGTTACAATCTAAGATAGATAACGACCGTTAATGTGGCGTCCAACCAGATTATTTGGTCAGAACTAACTATGTTTGTTAACCAGTCGATTCCACGTCTAGTGCCTCAGAAACTCAACAGCAACATGGTGCAAAATATAAAACGCATACATCCCCAATCCGACCATCACAGAGGGACATTTCTACTCAAGTCCCCCAGGGCACCCGGCCAAGGGTGACTGTGACCTCACAAAACACATTTTTGGCCATAACTCACTAATTCATACACTAATTGTGACGCAATTTAACTCAAATATCTAACAAGATAATCAGAAGTTATGACATATTATAGACAAAAGGTCAGAGGTCAACTTCACTGTGACATCATAATGTTCTGCAAAAACATTTCGGGCCATCTTCTAATTCGGTAACTCAGAAAGGAGAGATTGTGACCATATTTCCTGTAACTGGGCTGGATGTTGGAGGAAACAGCCACGAGGAGGGAAATTTAGTTGTATTTGAGTTGGTTTGAAAGTCGACGTTTGTTGTGTTTGAAAATAAATGTCCAACACTCAAACTGACCATCAAGCATGTTGGGAGGAATCCCAATGGACTGTGTTTACCGGTTTTCTCTGTGTGCCTGTCATTCAGGATGCTCAGTTTTTCCCCCTCTCTCTCTCTTTAATTACAAACAAGAAAAACTAGTTTGCATGTGTTTAAAATCAGTACCATTAAAAATTAAATGCGAAACCAGACTACAGTTCTCTCCATCACCACCAGGTGTCAGCTATAACGAGACCAGCAGAGGGACTCATCACTTCTGCACTTACAGAACTGTTCAGGTCCAGGAGCAATGAACACTGCTGCCTTCAGGTGACTGTCGGAAATCTCTGAACTAAAACCTGGAGACATTTTCTTTTACCTTTTTTTTTTATTGACATTCAGCATCAAACAGATATTTCCATACAGTGTGTCTCATGTCTCATATCTCAGACAGAAAAAAAGAAAAAAAAATATGAAAAAGAACTTGGAAACATTTTCAACTGCTGAAGTATAAGTGTTTCTGATTCAGTTCAATTAAAATCTGTCAGGATTAGATATGAACTGTGATTTATTTTTAAAATAATTTTTAGATTACTTTCAACTTTATTGCCCAACTGTCTCAGTGCAAACAGTATAGGAATGCACATACTCTACTTACAGAGATGAATAAATTACAATGAAGGAGGAAGAAGGAGAGTTCTGGTATTAGACATAATATACTTAATAAACACCTGGATATAAACGTGTACAAGGTGCAGGTCAGCTGTGTACAGTATAAATATGAACACGCCAAACGGCAGGTAAGAATACATTTTGTTTTCTTGAACTTTTGTATATTTTCTGATGTAAAGCACTTTTTTATCTGTGAATGTTGCTGTATAAATACATCTTTACTTACTTACTTTTTTACATTTATTTAGCCCCGCCCCCCCGTCCCCACAAGCTGACAGGATTGGTTCCTTAGGTTTGTGACGTATGACACTCTGGCTGTCTGAGTCTGTTGTTATGAGACTGTCATTGGTTCACTGCAGTTCAAGGTAGAAACACTCAGTCATGGTGTTGATGATTATTTCACTCATCATATGTTTAATCGACCTGTCCAGAGTGAACCCCGCCCTCGCCCAATGTCAGCTGGGATTGGCTCCAGCCCCCCTGCGCCCCTATAAGGATAAGTGCTATAGCTAATGTACGGATGTATGGATATGTCTTGTAATAGATAAAAACATCAAATGTACATATAAACACTTGATTTTCATGGGGGGAGTCACACAGGGAGGATGGTGGACTGGACTGTGTGTGTGACTCAGATCAGTTTAGACTGCAGAGTCATCACTGCTTCACATACACACACGCACACACACATACACACCGTCCTCTTCAATATCATTCCTATAGTTTCTCCATCTGTGGAGAGAAGCAGACAGACAACAGTTAGCAGCTTTAGACATTAACACAGCTACCATTTCAACTACACCCAGAAAATTTGACCAGTTTTATCTTCCCTTCACTGGCTTCCTGTCCACATCAGATCAGACTTTAAGGTGCTTTTAATGATGTACAAAGTTCTACATGGACTCTCTCTTCCATACCTGTCTGACCTCCTGAAACCTTATACTCCATCTGTGTCGGCTGCAGAGTCTTTTCCTATCAGAGCCCTCTGACATCAGACTGTCTGACTCCACTGAGACATCTTTGCTCTGATACTGTGTTTAGTACAACACTGCTGAAAGTAGCATGGACTGACTCCATCCCTCTACTGACCTCAGAGTCTCCAGTCTACAGTCTGGACTCTCCACAAGATCATACAGATCCTTCACGTCTGAATCCTGCAGGTGGTTTCCTCTCAGGTCCAGGTGTCTCAGGTGGGAGGGGTTGGACTTCAGAGCTGAGGCCACGACTTCACAGTGAGTCTCTAAGAGCCCACAATAATCAAGTCTGTAATAGAGAAAATATAAAATCTGTTAGAATCAAATCAGACAATTTGTAGTAAAAAATACACTCAATGTATATGATGAGAAAACAAGATAATGTTCTGCTAATGATCTGCTCTTCACATCTGTGGTTCAGATCATCTTCTCTTATTGTGTTTGACACGCAACAATAATTCTCACTGTCTCAGACCTGCAGAGCTTGGATGAATGGGAATCTTAGTTTTGCAGATAAAGGAGGGAAAATTATGTCACGTCACCTTGGAGCCGGATCCTACTATTGTCATGGATTCACAGTTATTAAGTGAAACTCCAGCCCTCATCTAGACGATTATTAAGTTCAATATCCTGAAGCTAGAGGTGATACATGTCAAGCAGAATGCACGTATCATCATACAACAGACACGAGTCGAACACAGGAGACATGAACCTGACAGTCAAAGGGAAGATGACACAACTGATTTGGCTGATCCTGTGCTGAATAATCAGGTTGAAGTTATGAAGGACGTTTTAGTGATAATGAGAGGTATTCAGCGTCTCATGGATAGATCCTCTACCCTTCATTCCTCCTCTAAATATTCATCCAAATGTGAGTCGTCTACAGGGAAGAGAGACCCTGCACGCAA
>NW_019524648.1:23428-23876 GCF_002814215.2 Seriola lalandi dorsalis | reverse complement strand
CGACAGGGACTCCTGACAAAGAGGGAGATGCAGGTGAAACATGTCTGCGGGGGGGAGATACTAGTTTGGTACAGTGTGTATGTGTCAGTGAGAGAAAGATGCAGTAAAAGTAACTGAAAAACAAGAACATCCTCTATAGGAGACCAGTGAGGCTGCACTCATCATCAAAACATAAAAATAAATATGTTGGATATCCCTCCGCCACTCACACTAGTTCCAGGTTACATCCCTGTTTATCCAGAGGCAGAGAAAATATTAACTGCTGTGTGAATATCATAGTCTCGAGTAATGGAAAAAAGGTGTTTTCTGAGGTCACTGTGACCTTGACCTTTGGCCTTTGGCCACAAAAATCTTATCAGTTCATCCTTGAGTCCTAGTGAATGTTTGTGCCAAATTTGAAGAAGTTCCATCATGGCGTTACTGAGATATCGCGTCCATGAGAATGAGA
>NW_019524648.1:5407-22951 GCF_002814215.2 Seriola lalandi dorsalis | reverse complement strand
TCAGTGCTGTGAGCCTGAGTTTCTTCATCCTCTCAGTGTTTTTCTGCTTTTGTTATCAGTGAAATAAAGGTCTGCTTAAGTTAAGTTATCTTGAGGTGTCTTATTGTCTCCTGTCATCATTTCACACCAAGTGTTTCTGGATAACAACAGGTCGACTGAATGACCCGACTCTGACATCCAATTAAAATGTTTTGTTGCCTCTCGTGAACACGGTTGTTTCTCTGCAGTTCGCAGGGATAAGAGGATTAGACTAAGCTGCGCATGGACCGAACCCCAAAATCAAAAACAATTAAATCCACGTTCTTCCTCCGAGTTTTCAGATCTCACCACCGGAGAGTTCCTGCACGAGGTCGAGTTTCTCCTCCAGGACATTCTCCATCTCCTCCTGCGTCTCCTCCTGCTCCGTCAGAGCCAAGCGCATGTCCTCGATCACACGCTCCTTGGCCTCCAGGTCTACACACACACACACACACACACACACACACACACACGCACACACACACACACGCGCACACACACACACACACACACACACACACACACAGCAGGTGGAGGTTTACATGCAGAACGCCACCCCTGCCCCCACACAGATATAAATTTACTGTAACATGTTGATCCCAGAGGGAAGTTTTCTCCTTTCCATAAACAGGTCAGAGGTCAGCTGCCGAGCACGTTCATTGTTTTACTCCAGGACTTTTCAGCTGAAAGACTCTCAGGATTTTCAGTTTTTATTTTCAACCCTGGAAAATATTATTTTTTCCCTTAAAGTATTTAAACCGAATAATTAATGAGAGAAACACAACACATCGAGAGATCATGACACAAATTAGCTGCATAAAACACCTGATTTGGCAGCAACTTGTAGCAGTGACAATGAATCCAGGTCGGTGCAGGTGGTGACCCAGTCTTCACAGCTCCGTGTTAATCACAGGTAGAGCTGATCTTTATAATCACCTCATCAATTTATCCATTTATAAAGGTGAAACTATCAAACCCTGCTTTCGTTTGAAACATCGAGGAACTAGCGTCACACGTCTTTCACAGTGTGTGTTGGTGAGTGTGAGACGTTCATGTCACACGTCTGCAGCTTCACAACGTGCTTCAACGCCAGAAACCAGGAAGTGAGTTTGGTGACATCATCATGGTTTTGACCAGGGACTGGTGTGATTGGTTCAACTAGCGGGAAACTTTGATGATTGGTCACAGTTGCGTAAAAGTTGCGGTGATTGGACAAAAACGCAAAGTCGCATAGAATTGACGGGGATTGGTTGAATTTCCGTTAATCATTGCGATCGAGACATCGCGGCTTTCTGGAAGGACTGAAAGTCACACGTGTTTTACCTTTACAGGACTTCTGGTAGAGCTGCAGCGTCTGGTCGGACTTGGCCTCGGATGATTGTTCCTAAAGAGCGGGAAAGAGGAGGAGAGTAAAACATCGTGCAGAGCACCAGCACGAAGGCAGCCGGCGGGAAATCAATCACACAACAAGAAGATGCAAAAGACGGATGACGTCACCAGTTTGAGCTGCTGGATGGTTCTGTCTCTGCCGGCGACCTCAGACTGAAGCTGCTTCTTGCTTTTCTCCACGTCAGACAGTTTCTGCCTCAAAAGCTTCTCCTCTTCTCTCATGGCCGAAATCTTCAGGGAAAAAACAGCAACACAGTCGTTCAGTCACCACAACTACAGACAAGCAGACACATGACAGTCCGTATAAACGAATAAAAACTAACAATAAATAGTATAAAAACAGGTATAAAAGTAGAATAGGTGCATGTACTATTTCTCTAATGGCACTCGGATAAAACTTGTCAGGAAGTACAAGTGTTTTAGTATCCGGTGATGTGGCATTTCAAGCTAAATAAATAAATAGACAGAGCGAGCTTTAAAAAGAGTAAAGGACTGCAACAGTTTGAATCACTGAATCATTTCAGGCTGCAGGTAAATGGAGTGTGTACCTCCTTCTGGACCTGCTGGATCTGCTTCTTGTAGTCGGCCAGTTTCTCTCGGAGGTCTGAGGTGTCGTCCTCTTTCCTCTGGAGGTCGACGCCGAGGCTCTTGACTTTCTCTGAGTCCCGTTTGGCGCTTTCTTTTAGTCTGGAGGAATGAGACGAGAAAACAATGAGAAGCTGAGACAGGGAGGTGCATTGTGGTGCGGAGCAACATCGAGGCTCCTGAGACTTTGAATTAAAACAACTCTCCCTGGACCCTGAGCTACCTGTGGAGGGAGGACAGGTGAGATAATGGAGGGAAAAATCTATTTCACAATGACAATCTAATATAGTTTAGTGGAGAAAAGATGAGTGGAGGTAATACAGAGAGATAATTACCAACAGAACAATATATACTGTAATCTGGAGACGCTGTTTCCTGACAGTTAAACTGATGGACTCCATTATAACAGCATTACACTTTAGATATTAAACATATTAGCATTAAACGCCAGCACTGAGACAAAACTTGCTAAATATTATATATAATTACCTCTTTCTTGAGTATTTCAGAAAACATTTCACGTCGTTTATCAAACTATTAAAATCTTAAGAAATAATGAAAACAGCAGCCTACCAGTGAAAAGAATAT
Organism: Seriola lalandi dorsalis; assembly: GCF_002814215.2. NCBI lineage: Eukaryota > Metazoa > Chordata > Actinopteri > Carangiformes > Carangidae > Seriola > Seriola lalandi. Next base: position 20,371 of record NW_019524648.1, on the reverse strand, counting down.
AGTTTGGGTGAAGAAGAACAGACAAAGTTGATCTTGTGTCACAGGAATTTAAAGCTTCTTTGTTTTTGCTTTTCTGTTGTTGTTGTTGTTGTTGTTGTTTTTCTTACTATTTAAAACTAATATATTGACTCTGGAAATAAACAGCCTCTGCCACAAAGAGAACAGCCCAGAATTATTTATGACTTCAACCTCTGGTTTACAGGTGAGGACTTTAATTTCTCTGGTGGAGCATCAGATAAAGTCTAAACCACATCAGCTTTAGCATCAGTAACATTATCAGCTGACCTTAACTGCTTAGCCTTTTTATTGTTTTGTGATCAAATCTTTATTATTATGTTTCCTCATAACTTAAAAACATGTCGCTGCCTGAAAGAGGGTTTTTATTTACCCCTTAATACTAGAGTCTCCACCCACTTCACCTGGACGGCACCTGGGTGAAACAATCCCAAAATAACTCAGTAAATACACAGATAAGATGATAGATAGTAAATAGATGAATAAGAGAAAAATAGATGTCAGTAAGTAAACAAATAAATAACTATAGAAACTAAAGAAATGAAAAAATAAAATTAATAAATAAAATAAATAAAAATGAAAAAAAAAAAATAATAATAATAATATAATAAAATAAACTAAAAATAAAAGATATATAAAGAGACGTCGGTTACCTGCTGATCTCCTCGGCTCTCTTCTCCAGCTCCTCGTCCTTCTGAGCGATGGCCTCATGTGCGACGGCCAGCAGCTCCCGGCGCCGCTCCGCCTCCCTGCGCCGGGCCTCCTGGACCGCCTGGCTCTCCTCCTCCTCCCGCCGCTCCTGCGCCTCCTTCAGGCTCTTCTGCAGGGTTCTTACCTGCGCTCCTGCCTCCAGCAGCTTTTTCTGCAGCTCTGCCTCTCTCTCTGCGGACGCTTTCTCCGCCTCTGCTAGCTTCTCCTCCATCTGTCCGTCCTTTTCCTTTAGCGTTCTATCCGTCTCTGAAGAGGCTCGCTGAGCTTCGGGTTTGCACGGAGACTCCTTTGTTTCCTCCATGTTGGAGAGCTTTGCCCTCAGGGACGCCACCTCTGCCTGGAGATCAGAGTTCAACCTCTTGAGCTCTTCTTCAGCAGCAGCGCTGCAGGAACTGCTCGAACCTTTAGCCTCTCCTCGCTCGGCCTTGAGCTGCTCTACAGTTTGCTCCTGTTCACTAATCCTCCGCTTCAGATCGTCTAAGAGTTTGTCGGAGGTTTCTTTCTGTTCGCTCAGTTTGTGTTCTAGCTCCTCCAGCAGCTGTTGTGACTCTGCTTTCTGCTCTCGCAGCTTCTCGTTGAGATCCTCCACCTGCTTTTCTGAGGCCTGCGTTTGTTCCTCCAGTTTTGCTCTCAGCTGTTCGACTTCTTCTCTGGAAGCGAGCTCTTGACATTCAAGCTTGGAGCGGAGCTCCTCTTGCTCCTCAAGCTTCTTTCTCAGCTCTTCAATTTGCTGTTTTGAAGCTTCGTTCTGTTGACTGAGCTTCTCATTAAACTCTTCCAGCTGTTGCTTGTGCGCCAGCTGTTCCTTTGCCTGTGCGAGCTCACGCTCCAGCTCCGGCATTCGTCTGCGACTTCTCTCGCTTTTCTCCTTTTCGTCAGCCAGATTCTTCCTGAGCTCCGACGCTTCGTCTCTCAGCCGAGCGCTGACGCCGTCAGACGACGCTGCGGTGGTCTGCAGTTCCTGCGTCAGGCCTTCAGCTTCCTGCGTCAGGGTGTGGATCTGGGACGTCTTCTCCTGGATCTGCTTGGAGTGTTCATCCAGATGTTTCCGAGCAGACTGCAGCTGGACCAGCGCTCGTTCGGCTCTCTCCGTCTCGCTCGTCACCTGCAGTCATTTCCACAAACATCACTTTCTTTTATTCGTGTAAGGAAGAACTCAAACGTCAGACCTCTCTACACATTCAGCACTAATGGTATATTTACATGAGGATCATTTCCAGCTCCATCCCCAAAACTACAAACCCTGGTTTTCAAGGAGGTTAACTTCTTCTGTTTGGTGGAGGATTTAGTTTCATTTTAGCATATGGTTAAAAAACTACACCATGACCCACCTGGCGTTCTGCAGCTTCCAGTTTGTCAGTCAGCTCTCTGACTTCCTGCTGAAGCGCTTCGCCCTCCTGCTGCTTCTTTCCTCTCTCCTTCCTCTCCGTCTCCAGAGCCGACCGAGCCTCCTCCAGAGCAGCAAGCGCCTCCTCTCTGCGCCGCCTCTCTTCTGCGAGGCCTGCCACGGCTTTCTCTTTGTCTCTCCTCTCTTCGTCGAGCGAGGCTTCCACCTCCCCTCTGCCTCGCCTCACCTCCCCGAGTGTGGCGAGGGTCTCCTCCCTCGCTTTCCTCTCCTCCTCTAAGGAAGCCAGTGCCTCCTCTTTGCCGACCGTCTGGTACTCCAGAGCGGTGAGGGCGTCTTCTCTGGCCTTCTGCTCCTCCTCGAGGGAGGTCAACGCCTCCTGGGTGTGAGGACACACTGATTAATTACTATTTTAGTGTTTAAACAGATGACACAGGTAAACATAGATGAAACATTAGTGTCAGAGTTTATTAAAGTTTATTTCCTTTATTTCAAAAGGGACAAAACAAACACAAAGACTCGAACTTCCCAGATCAGAGAAGCAGCTGCCAAAACACAACTGATTGATTGATTCCTTTGCACCAGGAATCAATAAAAGAAAAGAAGAGAGAATCTGGTATATTTTAAATTCATATATTTAATAATTAATAATTACTTGAAACATTGATGATTTAAAGGGCAGGTTTTGGATTTGTTGGGCTGATATTGTAAACAGCTGATTGCACCTTGTTTCCTGTGGCTGCAGGTAGAACCTCAACTGGTTCTGAATATAATTAAAACACAGTGCATCACCTGCTAAACCCACATTATTCATCTTCTGCATGCACATAGAGTAGACATGATGTCATCATGTTATATTCTCTCTCTCAGTAAATACAGTCACATATTTTCGATGCTCACCCAGCTGACCTAGATGAGTAAGCCCGTCACCCGGTTACAAACATCGGGCTAATAGTGTGTAAGCCAGAGGACAGACTCGGGGTCGGAAAGTCACGCTAACCTGCAGCCGGTCTCTCAGGGGGCGGCGGCCCTGCGAGCTCGGCTCCGCCTCCCTCTGCAGGTCCTCCACTCGTTTCTCCAGCAGGACAATCTGTGACGACTTCTCCTGGAGCTGGAAGAGGAGCCTCCTTTTCTCCTCATCCTCCTCTCCGCTGGTTTCTCCTTCACCAACACAGGAAACACACACTGGTATTGAAGAGTGTCTCTATCACTTTAAAAACACGTTACAGGGTCAAAGCGAGTTTATGATGCTAATGTGTAGGTCGTCTAATTATTAACATTTCTATATTCAATGTGCTGTTACAGTCAGTCAGAGACAAACACACTCAAAGTCTCACTGAAATATTTTGTACGACGACAACTTTTAGATGTCCATAACATGTCATCCATGAGTTTCCCCTAGGGGATCAATAAAGTATCTATCTATCTATCTATCTATCTATCTATCTATCTATCTATCTATCTATCTATCTATCTATCTATCTATCTATCTTTCCATACAAATAGAGATTTTATCAAGTTGTGAATTTAATTTTTTTTTGTGGTTCTCAAAAACACTGAAAATTTACATTTGAAAAAGATCAGCAGAGGATCAGCCCTGGTATCAACATCTGTCTCAGGTGATCCGATCACAAGTGGTCAGCACTAGGTTCAGGTGTGAACACACCCAAGATGCATCGAGGACTGACATGGGAAGAGGAACCTCACTCACTGGAGAGGCATTTTAACTCCAGGTGTGAACTGACAAACTCAGAGCTGAACACTTGTTCACCTGAGACGCATGTTAATGTAGAGTTTCCTTCCAGTCTCTAATCCACAGAACACACGTAGAACTACTTTCCTATGAAGAAATATCCTCTGGACCCCACAACACGCTGATGGACTCTCATGTGCGTTTACCATTGTGTTTGTGAGCCATCTGCTGGTGCTTGGTCAGTTCCAACACCTTCCTCTCCAGTTCCTCCACGGCGTCGCTCCCGTCTCCACGACGCCCCGCTTGGCCCGAGTCCAGACACTTATGAGCAGCTTCAGCGGCCTCCTTTATACCCGCCAGGTCAGAGGAGAAGGAGTCCAGAGATTTGTCCTGCAGGAGGAAGTGAACATGAGAGAAATTAATCAGGGAGATTAGCGAGCACATTCCCACAATATAAGTGTTTGTGTTTGTGTGTGTGTGTGTGTGTGGAGAGAGAGCGGGAGAGTGACAGAGGGAGAGAGAGAGGGAGAGAGATGGAGAGGGAGAGGGAGAGACAGAGACAGAGAGAGGGAGAGAGATGGAGAGGGAGAGAGCGAGACAGAGACAGAGGGAGAGAGAGATGGAGAGGGAGAGGGAGAGAGAGAGAGAGACAGAGACAGAGGGAGAGAGAGAGACAGAGGGAGAGAGCGAGACAGAGACAGAGGGAGAGAGAGAGACAGAGGGAGAGACAGAGACAGAGGGAGAGACAGAGACAGAGGGAGAGAGAGAGACAGAGGGAGAGAGCGAGACAGAGACAGAGGGAGAGAGAGAGACAGAGGGAGAGAGAGAGACAGAGGGAGAGAGAGAGAGAGGTTGTGTTACCATGACGTTTGCGTTGTGACCGGTTCCAGCTTTGGCCATTTTGTCAATAAGGTTCTTGAAGATCTCGAGCCTCCTCTCCGCTCGCTCCTCCAGGATTTCCCGCTCTCTCCCCAGACGGTCACTGCACAAAAACACACACACACACACACACACACACACACACACACACACACACACACACACACACTTATATGACATTTGAAAAAGCAAGGCGTATCTTTAGGGTCAGCCCAATGAATCTGGAAAAGAAGTTTGTTAGGAGCTGGACCTGACGAGGAGTATAACGCAGATCACAGAAATGTAAAGCGAATATTTATTCTGATTTACGAGAAAATAATATCGATGAAGTGGAAAGATACAAAACCTCCAACCGTAACTCAGTGGGTTCAGAGCCTGAACGAACGGCTGCGAGTCTACAGGTGAAAACAGACGCTTTTACACAAAGGTGGACGACTGTTAAATAATATGTTGATGGAAAACTGTGTCGTTATAATGGACTGTCTCTGAAACTGTCGGTTATATTCCCTCCAAACACCTTCATGCTGTAAACGCCTCTGTGAGAAATGTGAGTCTCTCTATTTATTCATTCTAATTCTAATTACTTTTATTTATTTTTTAGGGTGTGAGTTCTTATGTCAGACAATGTATTGTTCTGTAAAGTATTAAATTAAATCATATGACTGATGCTTTTATTATGAAAATCTGCAAATCATGAACACACTAACAGGCCTGTAAAACTGGGAAAACTCTGGTAATCACATGAATGGGAGGCGGTGCAGTTACAGACCACAGGTGGACATGTGCATTATAAAACAAGAAGAAGAAGAAGAAGAAATGTCTCACCTGTAGTCGTTCTGCATCTCAGAGAAAAGCTCGGAGAACTCTCTGCTGATCTCCTCTCTCACTCGCGCCTCCAGGAGCAGACTCTCGGCCCGCTCCTTCTTCAGCTGCACCTGCAGCTGCTTCAACAGCGCCACCTGCCTCTGAGGAGCCGCACACACAACCACGTCCTGTTATTTCAGTAACACTGCTGAACACGGGCAACACACGGCCGTCATATGACGCGGCGCCAGTAGAAACATGAGAGAAAATCCAAACATGAAACCTTGTATCTACAATACTTTCTTTCCCACCTCCCGACCTCCTTCCTGTTCACAGTGTGGAGGCAGAATCATATAAAGCAGGGAACAGTGAAAAGTTTAGTAAAGACGGTTGGGCCTCTCCAGTACTCCTGAAACACAAGTCATTATCTTCTCTAAATGTTTTCTTGCCTCCCTGATGTTTCACTCTGTGCAGGAATCTAAAAATCTCTTCTCTCCTTTAATGATACGGTAAAACACGAGGAGACTGACCTGGTGCATCTTTTTACTCAGGAGAATTTTGTCTTCGTCTTCTTCATTGCCTGTCTGATCCACGGTTACTTCCATCAGGCCGTCTTCTTCCTCACACTCATCGCCCACATCCTCCTGGAGAACACGTTTTAATAACACCATGATTTCACTTGTTATGATTCAAGAGCTGTAAAAATAAAAAAGTAGTGAACGAGGACCCTCAACCCACCTGCACATCCTCCAGGCTGCTTTCCCAGCCATTCAAGGAGCTCCTCCTGCTGCTCCGGGCAGCCCTCTTCTCACCGCTGCTGGTGATGACGGATGCCTCGCTGGCAGATCTCTGGGGGATGATGGGAGGGGGCCGTGTGGACAGAACCACAACCTGGAAACAGAGTCGGGTTAGCTCCTGACTGATTGATTGAATGAACGCACGATAAAAAGAGAAAATAAAATACGCACCTTCTGCGCCACAGCAGAGAACTTGAGGACGTTGAGCGTCTCGTCGTACATGGAGGCGCACTGGTTGATGTTGACGATCATACAAGCTTTACCTCGACCACAGAAGAAGCCCTGCAGGTAGTGGGTCAGCTTGCTCTCCCTGAAGGGAACATGCTGAAGCAGCCTGACGGCGGGAGCAGACACACGGTTAGCTTCGATATATGTGGAGACGCTGCAGTCTTAAACTGATTTAAAGACGCATTCATTACAAAAATAATCCGACAGACGCATATGATCGTGAAGTTGTGACAGCAAAAGTGTTGGTGACTCCACAAACTCCTGAGAAAAATATTTCTGAAAAGTGGGTTTATCTTTTCCTTTGTTTTGTTTTTGGAGGTTAAAGAGAGACATAATAATCACACAGCAGTAGAAGCTGTAGGAGAAAAGAAAGTTGACGGGTCATGATCTCACTTGGCCTGCTGGTTGTGTCGCAGTGCGTTGATGCATTTTCCCAGGATGAGCAGCGAGGTGTTGATGTTTCCCGCTTCTTTCAGACGCTCGCCTTTATTCTGGGTCTTGGCGCAACGCTCGGAGCCGGCCAGGTCACACAGACACAACCTGACGACAAACACATTCATCCAGGTAAAGAAGACGAGACCTTACACAAAAACAAAATCTTTACATTCACGTTCAACATTATTGAATGTTTACCAGACTTTATTGTGCACAGCGCTGCCAGTTAAATCTGAAGTTTCACTCACTCACTGACTGTGTGAACCCTCGGAGTCCCGATGTCCTCGATCCTCAAAACACGGATGGAGAAAATACTGTGACTGCAGAGAGAGAATTAAAATGGTGTAATCAATCTTTTTAATGTGAGCTGTGTTTATTTCATTGTGACTACAACTATAGCTGAGGATAAGAAGTAGTGAGATAAACAGAACACACCAAAGGTTCCTAGTATCGTTGGTGATGTAGGAATAAATCATTTATATTATTATTATTATTAGATTTTTGCACTCGGTGCTGCTGCGTGTCGTGCTCACCTCCTGCTGGAGAGCTGGTTGAGTCGGGTGGAGGAGAAGCTCTGGTTCCTCTTGCCCAGCTTCATCACCTTGTAAGCCTCTTCTGCACTGTTCACCTGAACCCAACGCAGGTCTGAACACAGACACACCAACAGAACATTCACGTGAACTTTTGCTGTTTTGAAGTTGAAGAAGTTTCCCACCGTTAACGTGTGCGTTTGTCCCAGTGTTCAGAAACACGTCGGAGCGGTTGTAAGAAAACAGAGGTTTCATTTCAAACCTTTGACAAAAGCGTTGCCCTTGACGTCCTGCGACAGGCGCAGCACTGTCCTCCGCGGGGCCGCGCTGGGCGCCACCTCCAGGAGGTCGTGAATGTTCTCGTTGTAGATTTCACAGAAGGAAACCCAGACGGAGAACTTGGTGTTTGTTTCCACCTCCAGGCTGATTCTGTCCTCTGCTGCTACAGACGTCCCCAGGATGGAGGGAGCTGCAAAACATTAAAAATCCCTCATTATAGTGGATAAAATAACAGCAGTAACTTCAGTGTTTCCTCTACATTCATTTAGCCACTGCTAAATCATAGCCGCCACGCCTTCAAATTTCTTTTTTTTTTTATTGTTGCAAATGCACCACCGCCACATCACATTTATTTATTTTTTACTTTTTACATTTTCAACTGGTTAGAGTTGAAGTAACATTTATTTTTCACAAACCAAAGGTATTTATTTTTATTGACATTGGACCCCCCCCCCGGAGAGTATGCCCCCCCACTGCTGAAAAAAATCCTAGAGGAAACACTGAACTTTATACTTCACCTTTATACAGAATAAAACTATTTAAAACCACAGTGAAAACTACAAAAATCCAAACTGCCGAGGTTTTACATTTTGTAAATATAAACAGAATAATTAAACTTTATCAACAGTGCACAGCTGGTGTCGCTGCTGATTTACACCTGCAGTGCAAGAAACAGAGAAAAACCCACTAACTAATTAACAGATAAACAGATTAAAAGACAAATGTAAATCTTGCCTTCAAGGAGAGTCTTATTGGTCACGTTCAAAATGCTGGCGTTGCTCCTCTCACTCTGAAAGAGGAAACATGACAAGTTTATTTATATATGGCACATTTTAGAGCAGTGGAAATTATAAAACATATCAAACAAGACACAAAAACAATCACTTAGACAAACAGGTCTAAACAGGCAGACCGGACGGCCACGTTACCTCTTTCAACAGCTTGAAGAGGTTTCTCTTGAACAGCGCCTCCTCGGCCTGCTGCTCCCTGGTGAGACGCGTGAACTCTCGGCAGCGGTGAGGTTTGATGCTCATCCCAGGGAAAACCTGTTCATCGATGCTGCTGAAGATCACATCAAGAGACCTGGGCAGGATACCTGCATCAGCATCTGGACCTAAGGTGACGGGAGCAAATCGTTGGACTGTGTGGAAGTTTATGGCGTTTCTCTCATCGTTAAACGCTCCAGACAGAAATAAACTAAACAAAGAGACCAAACAAAGCAGAATCTACACTAACTAAAGTTGCAACACCTGTAAAATATACTTAGATCATCCATCAGCAACAAACTGAGATCTCAGTGTTGAAAAGCAGAGCATGTGTCTTTATCTGTGTAGCGCTGCACGTATGAGGCAGTGGAACAGACCTAAGAATGTGAAGGTCTTCCCGGCGTTGGTGACTCCATAAGTGAAAACCAGAGAGTTTCCCCCTTCGAGAACATCTTTCACCAGATCCTTCACCGTGCCTTCAAACAGCTCTCTCTGTGTCGTCTCAGGACCATACACCTGTTCAAGGATGGAAAGAAAGTTTATCGCTAATGTTAAAAATGAAGCAAACACATCTTTCAAATTGGGATTCTTCAAACTTCTCTGACCCTGTTTTTAGGTTCAAAGGCACCAAAATGGATCGTATACAAATATAACCACATATTCAAAAGTGATTCTTTCAATACATGAGTCTGAGAAAAGAAAAGAAATCTTTCTGTGGCCAGAGGAAATAAAACTTGTTTGGCTTTCTAATCTGTAAGGAAGCAGAAACCTGAGAGAACTGGAAGCGCTGTCCGGTCTGTGGCAGTGATCTGTCAGTGCTCAGCCTCGCCGAGAGCGACAGACTGGGAGGCTTCAGCAGAACCGTGTCAGGAGGCTCGATGGCAACACAGTCCTGTTACACAAAACAAAAAGGATTTTATCTTTGACCTTTAATAGCAGAACAGTTCAACTGGAAAACAAAGCCGACTTTAAAAATAAGTACAAGCCAGGAAGCCAAGCAGCTACCAAAGTCACTGGTATTCATTTCTGATCAACTCCCTGCTTATTTGATTTTTCTTTATTTTTACCTGTGACTCTCCGTTACTGCTCTCTGCTGAGGTGAAGGGTCGTATTCGGAGGTACACCTGAAGGTGTTCTCTCTCCTCGATGCTGCAACGCTGCACGACAGATCAGGGTTTAATCACAAACAGCAAAAGCAAAGTGAAATACTACATTTATTGGCATTAGGTTGAAGCTCACATCTGGATTAGTAGACAACATAACCATCAGTTGGTGGTTCAGGAGTTAAAGACAAGTGGAAACAAAGGGAATAACTGTGTTACACAAAAGTAGCAGTCTCAAAATTTTCGAAGTTAGAGCGGCCTCACTTCCTAGTTTACAGAAAGACTGTGATTGTTAATGTGGCTCATCCAGCTAACACCTAGTGCATGCTGGGAGAAGCTGGGCTTATGGGTGCTAAATAAGGTGGTGGTAGATAAAGAAATCAGACTTTCACGCTGCTGTGCAACAACTACTGACACAGAAGTCCACAAGTCCATGAAATGGAAAATACCATCAGCATGTTTATGGGGAAAAATGCACGGATACGTGTCAAACAGGGATTTCTCTAGTTTCATACAGTTATCCTGAGAGAACCAGCTGATATTTGAACAAAACAACACAAGGGTAAAACGGTTAATACTGATTATGTTCTTCTTGAACTTAGTGTAAAAACCTGCACGTGAATAAATTGCCACAGTGCAATCATTTGATTGAGTTGCTGTCTGATACCTGGAGCACAGACTGAAGTAAAACCTACATATCCTAATTTTTTTTACTCCCTAATATCAGCATCGGTCGGGCTCCAGTGGCGGTAGTAGAAGTATTGATCAGGTTTACCTGTGAGTCCGGTAAGGTGCAGAAATCTGATGAGTGGACTCTCTTCAAATCGTCGACCTCTACCTGAGATCTGTTGTTCGGGCATAAATCCGTCATCATCCTGCAACAGGAAAAAAAAGAGTAAATCAGGTATCGAAAAGGTAAAAGGTCAAGTGATGTCACTCGGACTAACTTTGGGCGTCACATAAACTCAAGGGGAGCAGCTCTAACGTTAGCCCGCAGAGTGTCACGCCCTTCATAAAAACTGGTCCCTTTGAAACTGGTTTGGTATCGACTTTTTCTTTTTTATTATTCTAAATAAACCGTTAAGGGATTTAACGTGACTTTGGCACAGGCGTTGAAATAACCTTTGTTAAGCAACAGTTGGTCCACAAACTGCACCTGAAAACGGTTTAAAGTTGACTTTATATTGAATAAGTATTGGTTACTTATCATCGAGCTCGAGCTGAATCCTCACTTTGTTAACGCCATCTGTCTCGGTCGATATATAAAGCCATTTTTTATTGTTTGTTTTGTATTCACGTTCATTAGCTAACATGCTAACCAGCTAGCTAGCTCCTGTCAACTGATACTTATACCGTATTTTGACAAAAGTCCGTTTACTGTTCTGAAAGTAACTCGACACACGACACTACAGCTGATATATTACTCAGGACAGATACTCACCTGGCGGTTTTATGTGGGACATGAGGTATAAAAACGAAAAAATAGTCGTTTGTGTGCTAACTTGACGTTGAGCTAAACACAACAACACAGCCGCGGTCTGAGTTTGAAACGGACCAATCGAATTCAAGCAGGAACTGCGCATGCGTCCTTTCTATGCTGCGTTCAGGAGATACTTTTGTGGTCGGAAATCAGAAGATCTCGTGCTAGGGTTCCGAAGGCAATGGTGTGTTTACGGAACTAATCTATTATTTTGAGATCGACCACACAATAGGTGTTAGAAAATGACTCAGTGACTCAGACGAGACAAATCCTCAGGCAGCAAAAGTCAGTTATATATAAATATACTATGAAATATGAAAGAACACATTTTAATGTTATATTATAATTATAATATTTGTTGTTTGTTTTTGTGTTTGTTTGTTTTTTAATTACTGTTGATTCAAGCCTCATAGATGTAATAAAAGTGCTGCTTTTTAATAAAGACTTTCTATATTGGCTTTAACTCCAACCACTCCAACTGCAACACATCAAATATAATAATTATAATTTATGTCAATTAAAAGTTGTAAATGAAGACAGAAAACGTTGTCCTGTCTTCTCTTCATCTCTTCCCTCCACTCCTCCACAGTCTTTCCACCAACAGTCACAGTGTGACACACCTGCAATGTGAGTGAGGTCAGTGTCAATCCTTCTGGGTTGGACACACTTGCTGCAGATGTTTGACGTTGGCAGCCGGAGGGTTTTTCCTCCAGGCAGCCGCCCCCGCTCTGCCACAGCAGCTTCAGGTCACCTTCCTCTTCCTGTAGCCTCTGGTCCTGGGTACAGGTAGTCCAGGCAGAGGAGGGGGAGGAACAGAGGAGGGGAGGACCAACAGCACTGGATGACAGAACTTTAGTTTAAAATGTTTAAATAATGAATTAATACTATCAACAGTGTGTGAAGCAGCCACAGTGATGATGTCATGATCAAGACCTCTATCTGTTGTATTTCAGAGTTATCTACTGAAAATTTGCTTTTACAGTATATAAATCTATGCTTGGATTATAAAATACAATCATGCTTTCCCTCATACTTACATTCAATTTGTTTGTACATTTGTATTCACCCTTTTTGCATTCAGGCCAGTAGATGTTGCACCGTTCACATGACTTATCAAGATATAAACCGTAGCTTGGTTAGCAAGGTGCATCTTCACCTGAACTGTGATATTAACAGGGATGCTAATTTTGGCTTGCAAAGAAACAGGCTTCAAACAAAATGAACTTACCGGAAAAAATTGAACCGCCGACTCCTCTGAGTGTCTTTTAGAACAAGACATTTACAGGCAAACAACATGTTGGAGCTAACTTTGATGAACTGAAAACACAATAACAAGTCAAATGTCTGACACATCGCTCTGACCTCATATCCAGATTAACAGGCAGGTCCCTCTGTGTGTCAATCACGCGGTAGCCACGCCCTAAAGCCACTCTGCTTTAACGTCTATTTTCTTTTAAATAGGACCATCATTTTAAAAATCTCTCACATCTCACTACACTTTGAAAATGCTCCAGGCACATGGAGATTTCCAGCGTGTGATCTGCTGGGATTGTGAACTAACAGCATGTGTGAGATGTTCTGTGAAGCCGGACCAGCAGCTGCTTTGTGACCAACAGGAGGATTGTTTCAATTGTATCCTGAACACAACAAGCAGCCAGAGGAAGTTTCAGAGAAGAGAGTTATGTGGTCAGATTTGTGGCTGGACCACAGCAGCACTGACTGACTGACGGACTGACAATATTTCTCCATTATTTTCAGGCACATTGTCAGTATCTCCTACATCGTGGCTGCACAGCGAGTCTGTTGAGCTCCAGCAGAGTTGTGAAGATGAGCTTCAGGTGTTTGATGTTTAGTCCGGTGGAACATTAGAAAGCAGCCACAGAAGGTCAGAGCATTCTTTGTCAGTACAGATCATTTAAATTACATTTGTTTAAGCTTTATTAAAGTAATTGTAAACAAAAAAATAATGAAATCATACTTTTTAAGGACTTGACAGTGAATCTTAGTGTCTCCTGTTATTTCTTCCCCTCAGATGCTCCAAGGATCCAGCTGATTACTGGCAGTTTGAAGGTGGAAACTACTGGAACACTGAGAGAAGAAAACAGACTAAATACACCAGAGGGGGAGGGATAATGAGGGGCAGGTGAAACTAATCTGGGAGGGGCAGAGTGTAAATGCAGACTATGATGTAGAAGGAATATTTTAATATTAACATTTGACTGTTGTTTAAATTTTCTTTTGGAACAGCACCTTCAATATTTCTGTTGATTCTGTTGGAGATAATAAACTGTTTATATCCCTAAAACTGATTTAATTTACACAAAATATAAGGAAAATCCTGGCACACGATGAAGGAACACTCGTTGGTTTGTTGGCAAGAATACAAGAACATGCCATGAATCTTCTGTCACGACACTTCATGTCTTTGACCTGGGAACCAGCAGCAGGTTTCTCCAGTCCTGCTGGTTCCCAGTATGTGCATGTGTCGTTCTTACAAGTTCGTACAGGCCTGTGATGGTAAAGTTACAGGCATCTTCTCTTGACTCAGCTACCTTCATATGTGCACAGTGATTCCAGCAGTTTAATTACTTTTCCAACGTTAACGTCTAAAACCACAAACAATTTCTTCAAAGGAAATTAATGATTTTTTATGTTTTAATTGATTGATTGATTTTAATTGAACACTGCTCTCCTGTGTCGTATTCATCCATCCACCACAACCTCCTACCTAAACTTATACTGTAACCATGACAACAAAGGTCATCGTAATGTTGAGGAAGTTACTTATTTTAACCCAAACCACCATATTTTCCAGAACCTAACCAAGCGATGAGCGTTTATTATTGTAACCATGGCGACGGAGTTAGGTGTGCCGCCCTCAGTACAGTCCCGGTAAACTCAAGCAAATTTACACTCCCACCTGACAAACACTAAAACTTTAAAAAGGTGAGTCTTTGCTAATAAAAAGTGACGTCATTTCAGACTCTCTACACCTTGAAGCTTCGGTGGCTCCTTCCCACTGAAACTCAGTCGATTATGGATCCACGATCAGCTGATCAGTTCCTGACTGTGTCAGTGACACTTTACCCAGAAACTTACTCTGATACTGAGGCCTGAGGACGATGTAAACCACAGCTGAGGCGGTAACGAATGTGTGGAGCTCAGTGTTCATCAGTCACAGCTCTGATGACGGCCTCACTCTCACTGTTTTACACGTCATGTTAATTAAAGATCGAGCTCGCAATATATGTTAAATAAATGACTCAGACAAGACAAAACCTCTGGCAGCAGTCAGTTATAGTTGAATATACTATTAAATATGAAATAATACATTTTAATAAGTTTATTAACAAACATTGATTTGTTATTTGTTATTTGTTTCTTTTTTTCTTTTTGATGAATTAATTGTTTCAAGCAGAAATGCCAAACTAGTTACTGCTGGTTCAGGCCTCATACATGTAATGATGCTGCTTTTTGGACCAATGGTTGGACAAAGAGTCAGTTTGAATATATCTACTCTCTCTGGGAAATTGAGCTTTTACAGTGTTCTGACATTTTACAGACATGAATAATTAAATGATTAATTATTATATGAAGGTATTGGCAGATTAAGGCTTGGTGAGGGTGTGGGGCCACATTATTTTATTTTATTTATCCAGGAAGTCTCTTATTATACATT
>NW_019524648.1:3408-4261 GCF_002814215.2 Seriola lalandi dorsalis | reverse complement strand
CCCGGAGCCTCTCTCCCCACCTGAGGTCTCAGGATCGTCTTGTAGATGTTGGAGGTGAAGATGGAGGCTATGGCGAGTAGAGCAGAGTCAGCTGATGACATGACAGCGGCGGCGATGGCTCCGGTACCAATGAGGGCGATGAAGCTTGGGGTGAGGTGATGCAGGGTGATGGGCAGGACCATGGCTCCCTCTCCACAATCCAGGGGAGATGGAGAACCATAAGAAGTGAGGTTCCAGTCTGACATGATAGGAGACGGTTGGATAAACAAATGGAAGACAGTTAGTCTGAAACAATACTCTCATGACTTGGACTGCTTGGGTTTGTTCCTCCCAAAGATCCATTTTATATATTACTAACAAGTGGCCAAAAGCTGCAGTTCCTCTAATGGCAACTAGAGTCTGGCTCCAACAGTGAGTCAGTCCCCATAGACTCCCATGTTAAAATTTCCAACTTTACAGCAGAAATCAGCAAGTTTATGAGCGGGGTCAGGCACTGCCAAGATGGCGACGGCGGGGCAGTTCACACTGAGCTTCAAAACTGCTCCTCAAAAACCTGCGGGTGATGTCACAGAGGCTACGTCCATCTTTATTTACAGTCTGTGGTCACTAACTGTACCGATGTTAGCTGTAATTTAGTTAGCAAAAATGTTCAACTCTTGCGGATGAGTTTTTGCGTCAGTTCATACGCCCTTGATTTTTTCATTTTTTTCATTTATTTTTATTTATTTGAAAAGGACAGTGCACATTAATTAACCTTTCTGTAAATGTGCCAGTGTTAGCCAACAGGCTAATTTTCAACTGCAGTCCTCTGGCAGGATGTCTAAAAACCACATATTGACCAGATGTTCATCAG
>NW_019524648.1:2303-3087 GCF_002814215.2 Seriola lalandi dorsalis | reverse complement strand
CAACAGTGAGTCAGTCCCCATAGACTCCCATGTTAAAATGTCCAACTTTACAGCAGAAACAAACATGTTTACAGCCTGGTACAAAATCTGTTTTGGTCTCTAGAGCTAATTTCCTCCTTCACCTGTTTATATAACTCACCTGTTTACATTTTATTAAGGACTAAAGTTATGGAGGATTGAGGGCATGCATACCTTAGCTTGCTAACCACCTAATTAGCTAGCAAATAAATTGGGCTTGGGTTAGTTAGTTTGTCTACTTTTTGGATTAGCTGGGCGTTATGGGCGGAGTCAGGCACTGCCAAGATGGCGACGGCGGGGCAGTTCACTCTGAGCTTCAAAACCGCTCCTCAAAAACCTGCGGGTGATGTCACATAGGCTACGTCCATCTTTATTTACAGACTGTGGTCACTAACTGTACCGATGTTAGCTGTAATTTAGTTAGCAAAAATGTTCAACTCTTGCGGATGAGTCTATGTCCTTGATGAATTTAGATCTAATCTTTCTAATCTAATCATTCTGTTGATTGATTGTCTTTAGGTTCTCGAAGGTCTCAGCAGTTCTGGAGTTCTTAAACCCTGATCATAGTCCAGATTATTTTGAATAAACATCAGTTTATTTATTTTACCTGTAGATGCAGCCACTGCCCCAATAAGGATTGGAGGTATTCCAAAAATAAGAATACAGAAAGCAGCAACAAAGCAAGACATCTTGGCAGAAGACGAGGACGAAGCTGACAAGGTCCTCTGGTGGAAGGACTGGTATCCCAGACTTCCCAGTGACTTGA
>NW_019524648.1:0-882 GCF_002814215.2 Seriola lalandi dorsalis | reverse complement strand
ACGAGTCCTATTGAAAAGATCACCTCACCACAATGCTAAAATTGTTGAAAAAGTAGCTCATATTAATTGAAGTACAGTGCTTCGAAACATTAGATGCCAAAATTATGATTTTTTTATAAGGTGAATATCCAAAGGTGGAGATGGTTTGTGTGTCTGTCAATATATGTGTACATACATGTGTACAAAAATGCATTCTTAACAAAATTGTCCTCACAATCATAGAAAGGCATGAACACACACACATACACAGTGCTGA
Organism: Seriola lalandi dorsalis; assembly: GCF_002814215.2. Classification (NCBI taxonomy): domain Eukaryota; kingdom Metazoa; phylum Chordata; class Actinopteri; order Carangiformes; family Carangidae; genus Seriola; species Seriola lalandi. Next base: position 626 of record NW_019524648.1, on the reverse strand, counting down.
TTTGCCTCATAGATGCTCTCATACTTGAGAGTAATAACGGTAAGAGTTAATGAGTCTAATTAGCCAATGAGAATCAGCTTTGTCTTTGTTTCTCCCTGGATACTGCGTTAGTATTGTGTGTGTGTGTGTGTGTGGCTATGTTTTTAAACATCACAGAGGTCAAAGAGTTTCTTAACGAGCTGTTTTGAACAGCTGTGTCTAGCTGGAAGACACAGAGCTGACACAGCTGAGTGAGATTTTGACTCGGCAAGACTCTCAAACAACTGGTATTTTTGAAAAGAACGGTAACTCCTATGAAAATCATGAGCGGACCATGAGTGTCACAAGATCTTTGTGCACAAATAATGTGGCTTTGGCGTCTCTGGAGCCAAAAATGTGGAAACAGGAGCAAGTTACAAAAACGGGTAATTTCCTGCTTTTCTCTGGAAATCAGCTCCTGAATTTGTATTGCAGTCAATGGGAGAGGTGGAGGGTCGTCCCATCACTTTGAGGCTCACTATTCAAATTCTGTAAGTCTCTTTGCTAAGGTAGACACTTTCTATGAAACGGCACGAATTTGTCTACTACCGAGGAAGTCACGATGTGTGAAGACTGAAATATGTGGCCGTGAGGACGAGTTAAACAGA
>NW_019524647.1:6904-8296 GCF_002814215.2 Seriola lalandi dorsalis | reverse complement strand
CACACACACACACACACACACACACACACACACACACACACACACACACACACACACACACACAGGGTCACAACATACTGCAGATTATTATTTATCCAGTTTGTATTCCAGTGAGGCTGTCAAAAATGTCAGACTGATTACATGCTGACAGGGCTGACAGAGTCTGTGTGTGTGTGTGTGTGTGTGTGTGTGTGTGTGTGAGAGAGAGAGAGAAAGAGAGAGAGAGAGAGAGACCCTTCAATCAATGAAGCCTTAGGGATTATGTATGATGGTGGGATTTCTCTCTGCCTCTCTCAACGTCACTCTACATTAGGCCCCCTTGTCACTCTTTCTCTCTCTCCCTCTCTCTCTCTCTCACACACACACACACACACACACACACACACACACACACACAGAGGATGCTGGCTTCCTGTCCTCACAATCCCTGATTTCAGCCGCTTTGTGCAGTGTGCTCTCCAGGAGCTGCCGGCTTGAGTTCATGAGAGGTGAAGAAATTGTCCCATGTGCTACTGCGCCCCCTCACACCATCTGTCACATTATACACAACCAACAGACCCCGGTTCTTCCTCCACTGGTCGGCTTCCCAGTGTCGACTCCAAGCCAATAGCTGGATTGTGCGTCGCAGGGCGATCATATCCTGGAGCCATACTTTGCTGGCTTGCTGGGTCGTGTGCTGCGGGAAGAACCTTTTGACAAAAGTTACTGTTAGTATCAGTGTCACAGAAACTGTCACGAAAATCAATGATACTACGGTCACAACCTGGCTCTGAGGCTATATATAAAGCGAGGGAAACGGAGGATGGGGTGAATAATCAGACATTTATTTACGATAAATAATACTACTGATACCAAAGAAAAAAAACCATGTGGTGTAGGTCCATGTGTGCATGAGTGTGACGTATGAAGTGTGAGGAGATGTTGGCTGCATGAACACAAAATTACAAATGCTCTGAGGAGCTGAGAGAAAGAGAGAGAGAGAGAGAGAGAGAGAGAGAGCGAGCCTGAAGAAGTGACCTGTTAGTGGGTGGAAGCACTGGACCCTGATGCGGATCTGCACAGGCTCCACTCTCCAAGTACCTGCTGCACAACAAATGACAGAAGAGAATAAACTGAGTAGAAAATAGAGATCAACACTAAAGGGGACCGTCACACCGTCCTCAGAACCCCCGGCACCAAATTACCACAACTGCAACAAAACAACAAGGCTATAACCCGAAAAAACGAATTGATCATTTCCAGATACCTGACCTAAAACAATTAACCTCTGGATTGAACCAGTCGCTCATCCACTGTGAGGTTTGTCTCTCACAGGTCCTGACTCACAGTTTTCAAATCATGGCATTCCTGAGAAAGTGTGAGAGACCTTCAGCATCGTTGATCAGAAAACCC
>NW_019524647.1:0-2253 GCF_002814215.2 Seriola lalandi dorsalis | reverse complement strand
TTTTTTTTTAACACCACAAACCATCTGACAACCTTGAAAATTCTCATGCTCTCTGATAACGATCATACTGAGTTGGCTACTTTAGTGTTTCACAAACCCTTTGTGAAGAGATATTTTCATGTTTGTATCTCGACAGAATCGACATCTGTTTTCCTGCTGAGCTCGTTGTTCCCCCCATCCTCCCTCCGCCCTCACACACACAGCTCATGTAATGCAGAGCCAGTAATAAACATTCTTCTCATCATCATGTTGTAATTAAGATAAATTGCATCAATATTTTGTGTGTATGTGCCATTGCCCATATTAAAGTAATGTCTGTCATCCCCCTTATCTGTTTGTGTTTGCTGTCTGTGTGTTTGAATAGTAAATGAAGTCATTCAGCTTTTATTTAAATCTTAATTAGATTGTCTTAAGGCACTAAATTAGTGTTCCAGTTAATGGAGTTTAATTAGGTTTTTCTCTGTACTGAAAAAAAAACCATGTTAGACTTAGCCAAATGATTTAACTCCTTTTTACAGAAGATTGTAGTCTCACTTTATTTTGATAGGCATCACACACACACGCACACACACACTTCTGTCATTTACAAGATCTACACACAGACAACCACGAATACAAACAGACATATTAAAGCCACACTGAGCCTTCAGTAGTGCATTTAAGGACACAGTATTGAATATTTGCACACAAATTTTAATTTTTAAATTCTTAATCCTCAATTTCTAGAACCAGATTTGGTCTTTGTAATATCTCAGAGTCTGAAGCTGCAGCAGGCAGCTCTGCAAACTGGCAAACCACAAATGCAGCAAAGATAAGAATATTACATTTCTGAAAGCTTGTGGACCTTCATTACTGTGAAAATGTGGCAGAGCATCAGTTAAAAAAAAAAAAACCTCCACAATCACTGAACCTAGAAGTTTCCAAAAGCATGTTTTTTTTTTTTTTCTGATGTCTGTGATTTAAAGTAATAAACAACCCCAGTCTCAGTCAGTCACATGCTCACGAGCCGGCAGCAGCACAGAGAGTGAGAAACCAGACGACTGCTAACTCTGTGTCACAGCACATTAAAACATTAGCAGGGAACATTGCCCCTGCTGGTCATAGCAAGTCACGCAGCACCAACATGTGTGGAGAGATAAGAGGTGCCAGTGTGTGTGTGTGTGTGTGTGTGTGTGTGTGTGACTGACGCTCTTTCACACTAAATTGAAACTCACACACGTCACATGACCCCTACTGTTCTGTTGCCTCTGGTAACACTGTTTGTCATTTAGGAGTTGACACTGCATTCACTTCAAACCCCTGCAGTCATACTGTAAACTTAACTATCACCACTATCTGTCTAATGCACACCCGGCCCCTAATAGTCACCAGCAACAAGTCTTAAAGGGATAGTTCGGTTATTAATAATTTGTGTGAGGTACTTATACATACAGTCAGTGTATTACCTGCAGTAGACTTGAGTTGGTTCGTTCCCAGTCTGGAGAAGCAGTCTCCAGCATCCACACTGACTCACTGAGCACTGACACTGAGGTGTTTTTGAAACAGATAATGTTTAATTGCATTAACATTTCACCAGGATACTGAAACTAAAAGAAGTTAGTTAGACTAGTTAATATATATATGTATATATATAGATATCAACAGAATAAACCAAAACTAGAAGTAACAGGTAACTGAAAAAGGCGAATGAATTGATCTCAAAATCTCTGCATCTCAAAAGTAGCAGTTCAAACACATCTACCAGAAATTAAACGGCCTGAACATAACATTGTCACCTTAGCAGAAGAAAGAGAACATCTTCAGAGAAACATTTAGCCACCAAGATGAATACTTCTAACTCAGAACCAAATGCACTGGAGCCAAAAACCGTAAAGGTGTCTCACCTTAACCCTAACAACAAGTCTGCAGCTGGTGCCACATGCAGCGATCATTTCACATCTACACAGAGCCGAAATCACAGCTCAGTCTTTGTCTTTAACTGATGTGTTTGGTGATTTTGTCAGACGACGTTGCAGTTATTAAATCAGGATTTTCTCAGCAGCTTGGAAGTAAACATGGTTCTTAATTAGGTGCGTTTCAGTGACTATTTTTACTTGCTCTGTTGTCTGACAACAAACAGAAAAAAAAACATGTCAATGACAACAGCTTTTATTGGGAATTCAGCTGTATTAAAATACTGTATACATGAGCACAGAGAGGAGGACAGAAGCAAACAGATAAAAAGCTGGAACCGTCTGACACTAGTCTTGTTCC
>NW_019524646.1:46841-48145 GCF_002814215.2 Seriola lalandi dorsalis | reverse complement strand
GTTTTTGTCCATAACTCACAAATTCATTCACTAATTTATGACACAATTAAACTCAATTTAATGCCTATATGGATAAAAATGAAGTGATGACGTTTTATATCCAAAAAAGGTCAAAGGTCAACTTCCCTAAAACACTCCTGGTCATTATTGAACTCTGTAACTCAGGAACTAGACCGTGACCATACTTCCTGTGATTGTCTGGTTGATGGAGGAAACAACCAGGAGCTGATTGGTTTATTCGCCGATGAATCTGATCTCCTTTATTTACTTAAGAGTTAATGATTGATTAATGATTATTGATTCAACTTTTCATCTGTTACAGGGAGGAAGTGAAACAGACTCAGTTTAAAGCAGAGAACACGTTGTGTATTTTAAACCTGTTGCTGTTTAATGTTCCGTCTGTTTACTTCGTGTAAACACTGGTGACTCTTACTTTGGCGCCTTTTACTTTCACTTTACTTCGGTGTGAATGACGTGAACAGACAGACAGTGAACGTCACACTGCAGCACCGACGACTAACGGCACCGTAAACCTCCGACCGTTAAAACGTCAGCACCGGGTAAATCGACACTGGGACGTGAAACGTACCTTGAGTCGCGGCAGCTGCTTCCGGCTCAGCTCTCGAACCAGATGCGGAACTAAAGGCGCCAAACGAGGAAGACAGGAACCCGGTCGGTATCTGAACTTCTAACTCTACCGGGAACCGCGCACGTGCAGCTGCTGCGGCTCCGCTTCCTGCAGCTGAGCGCTGAGCCAGGGGCGGACTCACCGCTGTGGGGGCCCTGGGTCAGACACCCCCACCCCAGCCACCCCTTCTTCAGCTCACCTCAGCACTCAGTTTATTTAGTCTCATTTTATGTTTATTAAAAAAAATGTCCCATTTCAATTCCGAAATTTACCGCTTTTCTCTTAAAACTAAATCGGTTTGATAAACAACAAAAAAGTAATAAAATTTGGACAATTATAAAATCTTTTTCCCTGTTACCTCCGACTGAATCATTCATTTAGTATTTATTTATATACCCATATATTTTTTTATTTATTTATTTACTTTTTCATTCATTTTATTAATTTCACCTGTAGACTACATATATGATTTTTGTTAGCTTTTAACTAAGAAGTAGTTGAATGCTAACGTAAGCTGTAGCTAATACGTTATCAAATATGCTGTTTTACTTTGAAATATGGGTCGAAGTCCCTTCGGATTTTCATTATCCATTGTCTTTTCTGCTCCTCATTGATCAGGAAACGTCAAATATAAAGGATCCATCAGAATCTCTGTTTATATGATGTGTAACCTGGA
>NW_019524646.1:42372-43783 GCF_002814215.2 Seriola lalandi dorsalis | reverse complement strand
GATGAAATATATTTGTTTATCATCTCAGCGACCTGAACACGCTGCACATCTTCACCTGTGGATGATTCCAGCTCCGACACTCTGACACTTCACACCTTTATTAACACGTTTATCCAGGAACAGGTTTCTGTCTTCAGCTCAGATCTAATATTTCTGTGACCTCCACTCGTCCGTCCTCCGTCAGCTGCTCCACCAGCCGAGGTCGAGTCAGCCGCCTCCACAGACGCTGCTTCAGCTCCAGGACCTGAGAGATGTAGTCCTTCAAACAAGACCACATCAGACCACATCAGACACATCAGACCACATCAGACCACATCAGACCACATGAGACACATGAGACCACATGAGAACACATCAGACCACATCAGACCACATGAGAACACATCAGACCACATCAGACCACATGAGACACATGAGACCACATGAGACCACATCAGACACATGAGACCACATGAGACCACATGAGACACATGAGACCACATCAGACCACATCAGACCACATCAGACACATCAGACCACATGAGACCACATGAGAACACATCAGACCACATGAGACACATCAGACCACATCAGACCACATGAGACCACATGAGACACAAGAGACCACATGAGAACACATCAGACCACATCAGACCACATCAGACCACATCAGACCACATGACACCACATCAGACCACATGAGAACACATCAGACCACATGAGTCACATCAGACCACATGAGTCACATCAGACCACATGAGACACATCAGACCACATGAGACACATCAGACCACATCAGACCACATCAGACCACATGAGACCACATGAGACACATCAGACCAAATGAGACACATCAGACCACATGAGACCACATCAGACCACATCAGACCACATCAGACCACATGAGACAGATGAGACCACATGAGACACATGAGACACATCAGACCACATCAGACCAGTTTTTGTCTATCTTAAATCAGACTGTGGTACAATGAATTCTGGGTAAATTAACCCAGACTTTTTTCAAAATAAGAAAACGGCCAACCGAGTCACCTCATCCAATCACTGACCTCCGTTCACCCTCAGCAGAACACGTTTGTCTTCAGGAAGAATTCAACAGTTACAGGAAGTTTTACTTTGAAAATTCAGCGAACAGTGAAACAATAAGAAGAAAAATCTGATTGGGAAAAAAGCTGCAGCGACAGTAAACAGTCAGTCCCGAGAGATATAAAATATGGAAGAAGAAGAAAAGAAAGGAAGGTTTAAAAGAAGGGAACAGGAGGAGGACCACAGGAAGAGATGTAGCGGCCAGTCGCTTCTGTTTCGGGGGATAAACGATGGACGAGAGACGAGATGTGGGTCAACAGCTCTAAAAACTCTCTCTTCTCTTTGCTCTCTCCATAATAATGTTAACAAACCATAAACTATGAGT
>NW_019524646.1:41062-42209 GCF_002814215.2 Seriola lalandi dorsalis | reverse complement strand
GGAAACAGCTAGCTTAGCATAGCATAAAGACTTGACATAGGGAAACAGCTAGCTTAGCATAGCATAAAGACTTGACATAGGGAAACAGCTAGCTTAGCATAGCATAAAGACTTGACATAGGGAAACAGCTAGCTTAGCATAGCATAAAGACTTGACATAGGGAAACAGCTAGCTTAGCATAGCATAAAGACTTGACATAGGGAAACAGCTAGCTTAGCATAGCATATAGACTAGAAATAGCTAGCTAGCGTGTCTCCAAAACTGAGGAAACAAAGTTAACTGAAGCGTTTTGAATGCTGGTCATCAGCATCGATGAAAAGTTGTGACTGTGGCTTGTTGAAGTTCAAAATGAGTGAAATAAAGTATTACGTTGTTCCTGGAGGAGGACAGAGCGGCGAGGACGGACGGCTGTAACACAGAGTCGTAGATGACTCTGTATCGCTCCACACTCAGGCCGTGGACGGGCAGAGACTGCTGGTCCTCTGACGTCCTGTCCGGTCTCCGAGGACCGTCGCCCTGATGTCTCCTCTGCCGGTCACAGTCAGGACATCTCACTTTAACCTGCTGCACACGTTGAACCCTGGTGCTCCTCGCTGTCTGTTCAGAGGGACGACAGCAGGACAACGTCACAGACAGCAGACAGGTACCAGAGTTTACCTGAGTGACCAGACACCTGTCGTCAGGGCCGGTGTGACATCACCTGCCGGCTTTACACGTGACTGAAGTATTTCCATTTTGTCCCACTTTAGATTCCTCCTCCATGAGGGAAATATACACTGATTTTAAAGCTTTAGTCAGAGTGAGATTATTAATTAATAATATGAATTTTAACACTTTAAAACCTTCTGTTTTGAAACAAGATTAATAAAGATTCAATTTAAAATCAGCTCCACTTGCATTTGCTCCAACATTAAAGTGATGAACACATGAATCCCTTCCCATACACAAATGTACATGTATTGAATTCCTTATATGAATTACAGTTTACATATGAAGTAAAATATATAAAATATAATAATAATAATAATGTATGTAAATATATATAAATGTATGTACATATATGTATATATACCTTATGTAGCCTATTTAAAAATTTCATATGGACACTGTTAAAAATACACGTATGTGTAGTTTATACAAACATGTA
>NW_019524646.1:18594-40034 GCF_002814215.2 Seriola lalandi dorsalis | reverse complement strand
AGGAATGAAAAGGAGCCGTACTGTAACATGTAAAGCACCTCACCATTTATTAATTCACACTTTACCTTAAAGCTCCTGTTACCAGTTATAAATGGTAGAAACTCATTGGTCAGATTAATGAGTAGGAAACACTAACTTGATCTTGCCAAATAGTGAGCCTGCATCAATGTAAGAAAACTGTTACAACTTGTTTATAGTTGTTTATTCATGATTTATGAAGCGTTAACAACCATTAATAAATCCTTTATAAGGGTAGTGTGATTGTAAAGTGGCTCCAAAGCAAATGTAGAACAGATCTCATTGACAGACTTCAGCATGAGTCTCATTAAACATTTCTACCTTCCTGTGGTTTTAGAGATTCTTTCTTACCTTGTTCATGTCGAGCTGCGATTCACTGCCTGAGCAAAACTAGCTGTTTGTTTTTGACAGATTTTATTCTGAAGACACACAAATAAAAACATTCCACATTAAAAGTTCTAGAAACTCTGCACCAGTAAAAGATTTCAGAATAAAAGTCACAAACACAACAATCAACTAAACAGCTCAATTAACAGACAAAAGGCAGCAGAGGCGTCCCCTGTAATTCATGTCACTGTCCTGAATGAAGATCTGTGAGAACAACAACGCTGTGAATCATTAAATCAATAGTCCACAGAGCTTCATTATCCTCAGGTCTCAGCACTGAAATATGAGGCAGAGATAATGTGTGTTTTCTCCCTGCAGCCGGACACGGTGAGAGCAGCAGAGCAGCAGGACAACAGGTGAATCAAGTGTTCGCTCGGATCAATACGTGTCACCACAGAGGAGGAGACCATCTGTTATCTCTGCCCCGCGGCCGTGAGACGCCTTTGTCCCGCACTTAATGAACTCCACACGGCTCGGCCTCAATGTGTGGCTCAGCACCGACCACATGTCAGACTGAGGCGACACGGGCTGCTGCATCAACCTGCACCAGCAGGGGGAGGCAGAGGGGGGAGCCAGAGGGGGAGGCAGAGGGAGGAGCCAGAGGGGGGAGGAGGACTGAGGCAGGACACACACACACACAGACACACACACACACACAGACACAGACACACACACACACACACACACACACACACACTGTTTAGTTGTTTAAATGATTTGATTGGTTGTGGTTAGAACCAAGAAGCCGCGTTGGGAGAGCGGCCATCTTGTTTTAACCCTGGTCCTGCTGCTGTTGCGTCGTCATGGAGATCAGTATTTGAACCTTTTGGTGGCGGTGTTTGTCACCTGGCCTCGGCGCTCTCTGACGTTACGCTGCGCCTCATGTTTGGTCATTAATCTGTGAAATCCTGAACCATGTGACAATCTAGACTTATGTCCCTCCCCTTTCCCCATCACCAGCAACACTCACACATCAATCAATCGATCGATCAGTTGCACTTTTCACACATACACAGAAGCAATAGAAAGAAAAGCAACATGTATAAAACCGTGACTGAAAGTAAGATATTAAAAATCACATGAAATATTAAGAATTAAGACGGAGAAGTAAATGATAAATAATAAAATGCTAAAAGAGAGGAGATGTTTGGAAAAGAATAAAACCAAAAATAAAAGTAGAAATAAATTAAAGTAAGAAAGTAAGAGAAATATTCAGAAAATAATCAAAGAATAAAATACCAGTAAAACAGCTTAAGATATATAAATAAATAGAAAGATAAATACATGAAATTCAATTAAACGCCAGACTAAAAAGGTAGGTGTTGAGTTGGTCCAACAGTGTGGGGACAGGTGTGTCACACAGGTGTGAGTCTATTTAAAAAACAGTGACACCTGCACACACTGACTCCATGTCTCAACATATAATCAAATAAACCAGGTTTAGATCCAAGTCAGATCCTCATCAGGTCAGAGTCCGTTCAAATTTAAGATGAATTCGGAGGGAAACAGGAAAGGACCGAACTCAGACACTGACGCTGATCCAGAAGAACATCGTCTCAAATATCTGCAGATTTCCTTCAGAGGAGGAAGAGACAGGAACAGGAAACAGCCTCCGACCAAAGACTCACAATGGAAACAGACAGTCAGAGTGTCCGTATACTTTAGGCCACATAATGTGTACACGCTGCACACATGGCTGCAGCACAGGTGAGGGAACCGTGATCTCAGCCTGCAGGTGTGAACAGAGAGAGAGAGAGGTCACGACCCCGTCCTCAATCTGCATCAAACACAAACCAGAACAGTCCGAGCCCAGTTCTGTCCGGGTCGTCCTGCCTGAAGCTCACATTCACAGCGGACCCTGAAAGGTTCAAAGGTCAAACACTAAACTCCTGCTTCACCTGATCCGGTTCTTCTGATCCGGTTCTTCTGATCCGGTTCTTATGACACAGTTCTTCTGACCCAGTTCTTCTGATCTGGTTCTTCTGATCCGGTTCTTCTGATCCGGTTCTTATGACACGGTTCTTCTGATACAGTTCTTCTGATTCGGTTCTTCTGATCCGGTTCTTTTGACCCGGTTCTTCTGATCCGGTTCTTCTGATCCGGTTCTTCTGATACGGTTAATCTGATCCGGTTCTTCTGATCCGGTTCTTCTGACACAGTTCTTCTGATCCGGTTAATCTGAACCGGTTCTTCTGACACAGTTCTTCTGATCCGGTTCTTCTGATCTGGTTCTTCTGATCCGGTTAATCTGATCCGGTTCTTCTGACACAGTTCTTCTGACCCGGTTCTTCTGATCTGGTTCTTCTGATCCGGTTCTTCTGATACAGTTCTTCTGATCCGGTTCTTCTGATCCGGTTCTTCTGATCCGGTTAATCTGATCCGGTTCTTCTGATCTGGTTCTTCTGACACAGTTCTTCTGATCCGGTTAATCTGATCCGGTTCTTCTGACACAGTTCTTCTGACCCGGTTCTTCTGATCTGGTTCTTCTGATCCGGTTCTTCTGATACAGTTCTTCTGATCCGGTTAATCTGAACCGGTTCTTCTGATACAGTTCTTCTGATTCGGTTCTTCTGACACAGTTCTTCTGATCCGGTTAATCTGATCCGGTTCTTCTGACACAGTTCTTCTGACCCGGTTCTTCTGATACAGTTCTTCTGATACAGTTCTTCTGATCCAGTTCTTCTGACACAGTTCTTCTGATCCGGTTCTTCTGATCCGGTTCTTCTGATCCGGTTAATCTGATCCGGTTTTTCTGACACAGTTCTTCTGATCCGGTTAATCTGATCCGGTTCTTCTGACACAGTTCTTCTGACCCGGTTCTTCTGACCCGGTTCTTCTGATCCGGTTCTTCTGATCCGGTTCTTCTGATCTGGTTCTTCTGATCCGGTTCTTCTGATCCGGTTCTTCTGATCCGGTTCTTCTGACACAGTTCTTCTGATCCGGTTAATCTGATCCGGTTCTTCTGACCCGGTTCTTCTGACCCGGTTCACCTGATCCAGCTTCATCTGTGATGTTTCAAAGGAGAGACGCTGACGGTGGATAGTTTCATGTCTGGAGCAGCAGCAGAGAGCTGGTGGATCTGATCTGTGGACCGGAGGTCTTCAGGTCCCCTGAGGACGGACCTGTTGTGTGTATCAGTGATAACCAGAACCGGAACCTGCAGATAACTCTGACACACAGCTGCTTCAACAGGGAGAAGAATCAGCAGAAACAGATTAACCAGCGTCAGACTGTACAAACCTTCCTGCCCCACATGAACCTGTCAGCTGACACACAAACAAACAGATCATGTGACCGTCCAGCTGCAGAGAGTTTATAAGTTATTTACAGTTTAGAAACTAGATCTGAAACCTGATCAGACTGTTGGCTGTTATCATCTCGGCATCTCATATGTTTTAAATTTTCCTTGTGTATTATTTGTTATTACAACTTTATTGTTTGTTGTTTAAATTGTATTGTAAATTCTTTTTGGACTCTCTGCTCATGAATTGTTTTTGTTCAGTTTTTTAAATGTACATTCAGGTCTCTCTTGAAAATGAGATTTCTGTCTCAGTGGGATTCAAGAAGAGGAAAAATCAATTATATATATATATATATATATATATATATATATATATAATATTAGACTACCAGCAGTAAAATTAAAATTAACTCTACGACAACCAGCTGCAACATTAAAGTCATACTAACACATACTGCACCAGTAATAATACTACATACAATGAATAATCATAATAATATTAAAGGTGCGGTCGTGCTGTAGAAGAACAAACTTGAAGTACTTGTACTTCAAATTTGTTTGAGGAGAGGCTGAGGAGAGAAACTTGAAGTACTTGTACTTCAGGTTTGTTCTTCTACAGCACGACCGCTTTGATAATAAAATATTAAAGTGTTTACTATGGAACATGAACCAGTCTGTGGATCTGTGTGTTTATCATCATATCACCGGTTTGTTTCACTGCTCAGAAACATCCACCTGCCCGCCCGCCCTCTCCCCGGCTCCTCCCCGGCTCTCTGAAGCTCCCTGCGCCGCCGTTGCTTGGCAATGGAGGCGGTGTCGGCGGCTCGGAGGTCCCCGGGGACCGCCGGTAAACAGCAAGAAATAGAAGCACACACACGCACAGGCACGCGCGCGCACACACGCACAGGCACACACACTGCTGCTCCTGCTGCTGCTGCTTTATGCGTAGGCTATAGTCAAGCTACCACAATAAGAGCTACCGTTTCCGGTCGGTGGTAAATAGTGTAAAAGGCTTTTAGACAAACTTTAATTGAATATTTAAGACTAATGACAAACAACAACAACAACGACAACATGTTTTGTTTATTTTTCTTTTTTTTACTTTGTGTTTATTGGTAAAAATGTCATCTTTATTTATCATTATCTCATCGTATCGTATCGCATTGAATCTTATTGTATCTTATCTTATCCTAGTATGTAAATGTAAATTGATTAATTAAAATCATAGTTCAATGCTGGATGAATTAACTCACAGTGATATATGAATTTAATATTTTTTTTTAAATAAAAAAAAAAACGTTTTCCAATTAATAAATAACAGGCGTATAACCTCTATTCTGCATATTGAAATATTAAAAAAAAAATGAAAATGTAAAAAAATAACTTAACAAACAGTTTGACTGTGTAGAAACTGTAATGTTCCCATTGATGTTGCTACATGCTATTTGCATGTACATTTAGTGTTGATATTTTTATCTTCTACTATATATACATGTCTATTTTTGGATTGTACACAACAGTCAGCTCAGCTTTGTTGCACAAACACACTTTGCCATTTTGTTTTTGATTCTAGTTTAGCGAAGTCCTGTCTAATCTTATTTTGAAGGTGACACAGCTTGACATCCGGTATCTTCCTCCTTCTCCTTCATGAGCTTGACGCGCCATCTTGTCCGCCCTGCCCGTCCTCAGCGAACTCTCTCCGGTTCTCTGTTCGCAAGTTTGGGCGTGTTCCGCTCCGGTTCCTCACTTCATCTTAAACGGACACTTCACCGTGAAAACGGGACGTTAACGTCTTCCGGTGGCTCGTCCTGTCCCCGGTTTGCAGCCGTTACTGTTGTTTCTGACAGTCCCCGGGAGAAGCTGACTTTCTAGCGGACCGGTAAACTCCGCTGACAGCGTCCATGCTGATCCCCACACAGGTGAGTGAAACCGGCGGGAATCATCAGGTTTTCCGGTGGTTCCCGGTGTTTCGGTGCTTTACGTGAACTCTCTCCTCGGCACTAATGTGTCGTTGTATCCGCTGTTTGTGCTCACTCGGTCCCACGCTTTCATTTACATCCTCCCGGTCCCCGGTGTTATCTGATAACTACCGTTTATCTGCACGCGAGCGGAAAGTATCACTGAACGATCGGGTTACAGTGACCGGGTCTGAGGAAACGTACAGTCAGGTCGTATTAACATTAGGGTGTTTAATAGTGTTTTTAATGTCCCATAGTGCTGACACATAAAACCTGCAGGGCTCAGATATGTTGGGGTTTATTGTCTAATTTTTTGGAGGACACGTTAATTAACTTTATTTATTTTTTAATCAGACTGAGTTTGGTGAAAAAAAGAGGGAGGATCATATGAGAGTTTAAACCCACAGGTGATTCAGGGTTAATAATGTGATGAATGTGCTGTTGAATTGTTACTGTATGTGTCCATGTTGGATTGTAGTGTTGAATTTACACAATCAGGAGCTTTGATAACACAATGTTTACTAATGTAATAACATCATAAGTGGATGTTTAGGTACACATATTAGATAGAAGTTTATAATTAGGTTGTGTATAAATGTCAAAAGATACAAGGTCTGTATTGTTATTCATACACTCTTAAAGCAAAGTAACCCAAGCTGGGATTTAAATTCTTTAATTAATATCAGTCAACTTCCGCTGCTACTGTTAAAATTGTATTAAAACTGTTATAAGAAGATGGAACGATGAAACAAGCACATAATGTTCCAGCCCTTCTTTTATTGCTACAACTACAAAATATCAAGTTATCCATCAATTTGTACTGAAACTTCAATACAAATTTTATTTTACATTTCAAATTTATGTTTCTCATAGTCTTTCTTTTGGTAGCCTAAACTGCATAAAAAGGGCGGACTGTGAAGAATGAGGATTCTCAGCCCAATGTCAGGTCAAACCTACACAACCTATTGGGTTATTAAAATAACCCAGCATTGTTTAGTGAGGATGTTTCTCTGTTGGAAACTGAATGTACAGACTGAGACTGATGAAGAGGGATGTGATGGAAAATGTTGATAAATCTGTAGAAGTGAAGCTGGTTGTGATCGTCTGCAGCACTGAAGCTTTAACATGTTTTATTGAGTTGAGAGAAACTGACTTGTCTGGTTTGGGTGCAACGTGTCGGTCTGTGAACACGTGCTCGATTAAAAGAAAAGGGAAAGGCAGTGGTTGAATTTCACTTCACTGTCTGGTGTCCTAAACTCTGATGATTTTGCCTCCACACAGTCGATATGACAGCTCCACCTGTCTGCTCTTAAACCAATTATTTGTGATGGTGTGCACCTGCCTGAGCGGCTCAGCCTCCTGGTGTTGAACACAGTCTGGAAGCTGCTGCAGCATCTCGTCATGAAGCTCGTACATTCACCAGGAGGAACGAGGAATATCTGAGCAGGAAGGGAAGGAAAGAAAGGGATTTTCAGCAGCTCCACATTTTCCTGAACTTTTCAGCAAGCGTGTCTGAAGTTGTGTTTGTCAGGAGGGAGATCTCACTCGCTCGCTGTCTCTGGCTCTTGGGTGTTTATGTTTTCATTTCAGCTCATTTCACATCAGGCATGAATACAAGCCAGAAATGACTTCACAGGGTTTTCAGGAACAATTTCCTCAGTGGAGCAGCTCAGTGCTGCTGGTCTGTGAGGCCACATTTCTCTTTGTGCTGATGGACGACTGTGACGACTGACTGACCTGGTGCTGCAGCAACCAGCTGTTATCATCACTGATTAGTCTGCGCTTTGTTTTTGTGATTAATTGATTTCTTCTGTAAAAATGCCAGAAAAGTGTAAATTTACCTGTTTTAACACGACATCTTCAGACTGTTTGTTTTATCTGAACGTTTATCCAACATGAATTTTCCTGGAGTTCATCCTGTCAAATGAAGAGTAAAGGTCACATTGCATTAGAAATATATGTATATGTGTATATGGGCCAGTTCAGCCTTTATCATACATCAGTCCAGATGTGGACAGCTGCAGACTTGTACCTGCTTCTATACAAACAAACACATTAGAAAACATGATGGCGACAGTAAGAAGAAGAGTCGGTAAAATGAAACTTGTGAACATGTTGAGACACCGCTACGCTGTCTGATGAGACAGACTGATGAAGTCTGGGACGTCTGATTCTGATGGGGTGTTGAATTTAATCTCACAATCAGATCCAGGACCAGTTCAGACCGTGACATATTTCATCACATTTCAGTCTCTTGAAAGGCTTTACAACAATGACAGTACATATGTAGAGCGCAGTATAACAGACCACATGATTAAATGTTACACTGACTTTATGAACGGTTTCATCATGTTCACAGTATTACAAGCTTTCATGTGCAGCAGCTCGGTGTCTGCAGAGACCGACTCTGTCCTGTGTCTGCATCACAGGTAAAGAAACGGCAGAGTGAGAGATGGATGAAAGGATGATTTCATCTTCACCAATTAACCATAACTAGGTAGAAGCATCGTGTGATTCAACTGTGAACATTCGATTTGTTTTTATTGGCTCTTTCTTGTCGTCTGCTTTAGTGATGATCAGATCTTCCAACGATTACAAATGTTTGAGTTTCAACAGGAAATATAAATATGAGAATATTCTTCTGTTTCTTATTCTGTTTCCTCACTTGGAGAAATAAAGTGCAATTGTATCCATGCACCTTATCATTGTGATGTTCTGTTGCACTCATGTGCACCCTGAATGACAGACACACAGAGAGGGCTGGTGACCCTCCAGGATTTGTCCCAGTACACCTGATGGTCAGTCCGACTGAGAAGGTGTTTGTGGCACCTGGTTGTTGAGTGTGTAGTACACAGTGAATATCAATAGGTAATAAAAATCTATCCAACTTAATGTTAGTTAAATCTACCTTTCCTATCTGGTGTTTCAAATTAAAAGCCCTATGTAGACTCATGTAATTGTGACTTCATGACATTGCAGCGGCAGTAAAGGGGAACAGTGCAGTGTCCTGGTGAACCTGCAGGTGTGCTGCGTGGTCTCAGATTTTGGACTGCATGCACACGTTCACATTGAGGTCTGCATGGACCCGTGTGGACTCTGGCAGAACCAGGAGAACACAGGAACCATGAACCCTGACAGCTCTGTTCGCTGGGCAGCAGTAGAGGAAGTTGTACCAATGTCTGGTTCTAAACCAGCTTAGTGGATTTTGAGACCAGTCCCTGACTTCTGTTTCCATCGCTGTTAGTTTGGGGTTTGTTCATTTTTATTCCTCCGAGTTGGCGACAGTCAGAGCGGCAGCCATTTTGTTTTTCATGTTGTCCGTCCTTCTCATTCTCGTGGACACGATGTCTCAGCAACACCTTGATGGAACTTCTTCAAATTTGGCACAAAATTCACTAGGACTCAAGGGCGAAGTGATTAGATTTTGGGGGTCAAAGGGCACGGGCATGGTGACGTCACAAAATACAGTTATGGCCTTGTGAATGCCTTGACAGAACTTCTTAAATTGGTAAAAACATTCATCTAGACTCAAGGACACCCTGATTAGAATTTCTGTGGTTCAGCAGGATCAGCCTGAGTGTGAACACTGTGGGAACAGAGACTGAACTGGTGGTTTGGCAGCTCTGAAGCTGTGACAACACAAACCTCTGAGCAGGACTGGAGTTGGTCTGAATGGTTTCTGTGGTTGATCTTTGGACTGCTCCACGTGTATGTGTATATATACATACATACACATCCAGCTCTGGTGCCATGATATACTTTATGGTTACACCTGTAGTGGAACCCTACAGGAGAGAAGGTAATTATATCTAACATGTTATATCTAAGGAGACGGGTCGGTGTTCAGCTGCTCTGACTGAGTTCACTGATCTCCTGTAGTCACAGTAAAATATCTGCAGACTGTTTCCTCCTGGCAGATCAGAGTTAGCTGAGGGTTGAGCCACAGGAGCCTCAGACAGATATCATACCCACCTGTCACACACCGAGGGGGGAGGAGGAGGAGGAGGAGGAGGAGGAGGAGGAGGAGGATTCATCTAGTGCTTCATCTCCTCTGTCAGAGAGGAGCTGAACGAGCTGCTCTGTGATCGCGCTGAATTATTTCTCTCCTCGCTGCTAAATATAGCCACTGTCCTGAGCACCACACACACACACACACACACACACACACACACACACACACACACACACACACACACACTGTACTTGTGAGGACCCTCAATGACATAATCCACCACCTAAACCTGATTCTGACTTTAAATCTGAAACCAAGTCTTAACCCGTAAATTACCACTGTAAAAAACACACACACACACACACACACACACACACACACAGTGACATACACATATAGTACACAATAGTACATGTCAGGCAAGTCTGCAGACACACACATACCCTCACAAGTAAATACACAAATATATTTAAAGAGTATCATGTTAAACCATCTCCACTCTATGATTAAAAGCTAATATATATATATATATTTATATTTATATGTTCATAAAAAAGATGTTGAAAAGGTTATAGTGTGTGTGTGTGTGTGTGTGTTTTTCCTCAGTCAGTTTTATTTGAATAATCCACACGAGTTATTTTCTTAGTAAATAATTTCAGCTGTAAATTAAATGTAGTGAGGTGTTGTCGTCAGGTAGAAACTCTCCGCTCTGCCTCGTTAGTCATCTACCTGCTGAATGAGATCTAAAGCTGCATCACTAACTGTGGCTGAGCCTCAGCTGTGTTTACAGGATGCTGACACTCCCCCAAACTTCAGGGTCCTGTGAAGCTCCGGGCGGACTGAGTCAGCTGGTCTCTGCTGATGCAGCTGAAAACCACCACAGCACCAATAAGTCACCTGGAATAATGAGGGTGCTGATGTGCTTCGTTACGTCTCCTCAGAGCTGGATGAGAGTGTCTGTGGTAAACATCTAGTGTTAAGAGCTACATCACCTCATCTTTGTGCTTCTGTGATCCACATTTCTACATTTAAATGATTTGTTGGGCCGTGTTTATTAGAGGGCGGAGCAACAGCGGTCACCTGACACACTCAAACCCGGTCTGTTACAGCTTGTGATCAAAGCCACAAACCGGTATGCACTGGGGTCTCGACTCCACACGCCCCTCCCAGGGAGTTAGGGGCGGAGTCAGACACTGCCAAGATGGCGACGGTGGAGCAGCTATCAACCTGTGGGTGACATCACAGAGGCGACGTCCGTCTTTGTTTACAGTCTGTTGATCTTACTTTGACATGAGTTCAGTCTGTTAAACAGCTAGCTTAGCTCGCTAACTGCAGCAGGTCTCTGGTCCAGGACCGGGGACTTGCTGCAGGGAGGGAGACAGGAAGCAGGTGGAGCTCGGGCAGAGGCTGAACTTTCTAATTAAAACACAGCAGCTCATGAATAAACAACAACACTGTCCAAACGAATACTCCACATGAACTAAGCAAAACATCTGACTGGTTGTGACAAGTTGAGAATCATCACAACAGTTGAAGGATTCGAATCACGACTTCCAGTCAGGACTTTCAGAATAAAATCAGAGCAGAAACAGGATGCAGATCGTGGACACACTTGTCATGTGATCTTTAGGCCAGATCGCCCCTCCCCCTCCCTCCTCCCCCTGATTCACCAGTGCTTAAATTAAAGCATTTTGTAGAAGAGAACAACTGTACACATGCACCGAGAGTTTAACGTACGAGGTTCACGGGGGCCCGACAGCTACTCTTTGCCCCGGGGCCCCCGGCAGCTCAATCCAACCCAGTAAACACTGTGGGGAGGGAATAGACTGTGACACAAGACGGAGACAGGAAGGACAGGAGACATGTCCTGACATGAGCTTTGTGTTGTTCCTCTGTCACATCGTTGTGTATGTGGTTGATCTGATCACTGAGCACACGAACGCAGCAGACTGTGAGCTGTGGAGTCCTAATGGAAGTGAACCAGGTCTGATCCTGCTGAGGTTGAGCTCTGGTTGTTTCTCAGGCTACGACAACACTGCTATGGACATGAAACTAATACATTTAATATCACGATTAGAGAGACCAAAATTATCAGTGTCGTCACCGTCAAGTTTTATAATGGAAACCACAAGTAAATAATGAACAGCACTTTTTGTTTGCATTTAAACACTTAAATAAAAAACCTGCTGATACCTGCTAATTATGGTGGCAAAAGGTTTTAGAAGGAAAAATGGTTGATGCCAGTTAAATTAACCACAATAATTAACCACGGTAACCAACCATGGTTTAAGTGATAATTAAAATTTAAATGGTAAAACTAACCCTCTGGCATTTTTATCGTGATTTAGCGTGAAACTTGTGACTGTTTCATCTCTACGCTATTTTGTTTTCGTCTCCCGCCCACAGGACTCCAGAGTTTTCAAACACAGGAGACGGAGACTTTTGGAAACACTGTTTTATTTTGAAGACTCTGAGGTGGTGTTTTATTTTGGAAACTCTGGGGTTGTGTTTTATTTTGGAAACTCTGTAGTTGTGTTTTATTTTGAAGACTCTGGGGTTGTGTTTTATTTTGAAGACTCTGGGGTTGTGATTTATTTTGAAGACTCTGGGGTTGTGTTTTATTTTGAAAACTCTGGGGTTGTGATTTATTTTGAAGACTCTGGGGTTGTGTTTTATTTTGAAAACTCTGAGGTGGTGTTTTATTTTGAAGACTTTGGGGTTGTGTTTTATTTTGAAGACTCTGGGTGTTGTAGTGTGGACGGACAGAAAGTGAGACCTCTGTAAACAATGAGGTCACACCCACGGTCTGTCCTGATTGGCTGTCATCAGCCTGGACTACCAGGGGTGAATACAACATGATGATGAATGACAGTGTTACTGACCTTGTTGTCTTTGCAGCTGTTGTTCACTTACATTCTCTGTTTTAATGCTACAACTGTCTCTGCTGTTCCTCCTTCAGAGGCTTTACTGCAGAGGAGACGATCTACTTCCTGTTTACAGCGGCTCGCACACGCTCAGTGCAGGTGATGGTCATGTATGTATTTTCAGGTGCGTTCGTCTGGACAGTTTTAAAATGAAAACGTAGTAGTGCCTCAGCGACCTTAAGGTGAAGCTTCACCTCCTGCTCCTCTCTGAGCCTCAGACCGAGGAGCTGGAGAGGATCTACATATATATCACTTCTTTAAAGGAACCACAGTGTTAGGATTCAATTACCATAAGCACCTTTAATCTGAACACACGGCCTCTCGCAGAGGAAACGCCATCCCTCTTCCCACGCTAATGAGAAAAACCACACTCCAGCATCTTTTGCCCCACCCCCACCCCCCTGTCACATCATGTGCAAAGGGCAGTTATTTATGGGACGGGACGCGTTAATAATACATTAAAAAGACACCTCTGCTTCCCGAAACACCACCACCTCTCCATGAAGATCACCTCTGTCTGACATCACCTTCTCTTTCTCTCTGTCTTTCTCTCTCTGTCTCTCTCTCTCTGTCTCTCTCTCTCTGTCTCTCTCTCTCTGTCTCTCTCTCTCTGTCTTTCTCTCTCTGTCTCTCTCTCTCTGTCTTTCTCTCTCTGTCTCTCTCTCTCTCTCTGTCTCTCTCTCTGTCTCTCTCTCTCTCTGTCTTTCTCTGTCTCTCTGTCTCTCTCTCTCTGTCTCTCTCTCTCTCTCTCTCTGTCTCTCTGTCTCTCTCTCTCTCTCTGTCTCTCTGTTTGTCTTTCTCTCTGTCTCTCTCTCTCTGTCTGTCTCTCTCTCTCTGTCTCTCTCTCTGTCTCTCTCTCTCTCTGTCTTTCTCTGTCTCTCTGTCTCTCTCTCTCTGTCTTTCTCTCTGTCTCTCTCTGTCTCTCTCTCTGTCTCTCTCTCTGTCTTTCTCTCTCTCTCTGTCTCTCTCTCTCTGTCTCTCTCTCTCTGTCTTTCTCTCTGTCTCTCTCTCTCTGTCTCTCTCTGTCTCTCTGTCTCTCTCTCTCTGTCTTTCTCTCTGTCTCTCTCTGTCTCTCTCTCTCTGTCTTTCTCTCTCTCTCTCTCTCCCTCTCTCTCTCCCTCTCTCTCTCTCCCTCCCTCTCTCGCCCTGATGGGAACGCCCTGTTGCTGATGGATGTTTGTAACGACTTCCTCCAAAGAAACAGGACTCCAGGGAGCGACTGCGTCTGTTGGTCTTATGCTAATGGAGGCTGAGCTTCCACACAGAGGCTTTACACTGTGTGTGTGTGTGTGTGTGTGTGTGTGTGTGTGTGTGTGTGTGTGTGTGTGTTATTTTATTATATCATGTTCAACGAGAGGCTCCTCGTCCTCCACGGAGGTTCAGGTCACATGCTGCTGATCCAGAGAGAAACTATGAACCATTTGTTTGAAGTCTTAGAGTGTTTTGTGAGGTCACACTGACCGTGACCTTTGACCTTTCACCACCAAAATCTAATGTGTTCATCCGTGAGTCATGGTGAATGCTCGTACCAAAACCGTCAAGGTGTTACTGAGATATCGTGTCCAGGAGAATGGTGAACTGAGGTGACCGTGACCTCACAAAACTAATCTTCCTTCTCAGGAAGTGATGTCACACTGAATCAACATATTGTTCAGGTGTGATCTGAGGAGGAGGCACACACGTGTTCCTCTCACCTGTCAGACTCAGACTGAGACAGACACTCTGTGTCAACAGCTGATGTTGGATGAGACGGACCTGGACCTGGACCAGGACCTTGACCTGGACCTGGACCAGGACCAGGACCTGGACCTGGACCAGGACCAGGACCTGGACCTGGACGTACAGTGTGTTCATATATCATGAAGCTGGATTGTAGAGTTAATTTACCCAAGAGAAAAATAAACCACAGAAGAAGAAGCAGATAAAAAAAGGGGAGTGGCCTGTCAGTAAAGTCGTCTCTGTCTCCTCAGACTGACGACAGTCCGACTCGTCTCGCTGTCATTTGTCACTGATTCTTCAGAGTTCATCGGGAGGCCGAGGGCGGCGTCTCTGAGGATCACGAGCGGCGGGAAAAGGGTGAAAATGAGTCGGAGCCGTCCCTCAGCGTCCCTGTAACGACGGTGACCTGAACACGGACTGATTAACGTCACGCTTCTCTTTACAGACCGTGCTTTTCACTAATGGACGTGATTGTGTTTCAGTTTGGTTGAAATTGCCTCCAAAGGTTTTCTCTGAAACCAGCAGCGAATTAATTAACGCAGTAACTTGGATAATTAGCTTCCCTGGGTTTTTCTGAAAGCATTTTGGTGGCTGGAGTTTCCACATCAGTTGGTGTTAATTCGTTGGCTGGAATGAGCTTCATCTACATGTGAAATTATCTTCCACTTCCTGCTTGTGTCTCTCCTTGTTCTCATGACATCATGATGAAAGATGCAGCGGTCAGTCGTCTGTAGGTCAGAGCAGAAAGAGTCTGAACCAGGATCAGTCTGCGGTTACTCTACATGTTTATCACATGATCGGACTGTTGGTCCGTCTCTTAACCCCTCCCTCCTCTGTCTGTGGCTCTCGGCTCATTGGTTCCTACTGAAGATGTGAAGCTGTAAAAACTCCTCATGCATATAAAGTTTCATCACTAGTTTCTACCAAACAGGAGGACATGGTGTATTTGTTCGGGACTATTTTCAGCAGCGGATTAATCCATGTCCAGTGCTGTAGTGAGTGTTTGTGGCAGCAGTAATATGAAACTATAGAAACCTGTCAGATTCATTGATTATTTATTGTTTATTTAAAGGAAACCAGACACATGTGACACTGCAGGAAGCTAACAGCTGTCACAACGTTAACGTTCAATCTAATGATAGAATCACATAAAATCTCTACAGGAGAAAATATTCAATCTCATCACGTCATTAATCCGACACTGAAGAGAAGTCGTTCAGTTATAATCCGTGTTTACATCAACGATGTGGTGATTGATCATCTGCTCTTTTTACATTAAAAAGTGCTGCGTAAATACAGGTGGTTATTATTATTAATATTAATATTATTATTAATAATAAGATAAAAAGATAAAAGATTAAAAGATGAACCTTCCCATGTAGAGGAAAGTCAAATTGACACAGCAACAAAAATATAATAGAGAGAATGTAGAATAAATATTATAAACCATACAAAGCATGTATTTCTGTACATGTGCAAATAAACAATAGATATAAATATAAAGATATATATGTTTATGTAAGTGATCATGAGAAGTGGCCAAACTCCATCTGCTCCCCCGGTGGATGTTTTTCTGTTCGTTCAGTCCCTGGACGCAGGTTTCTAATCTTTAATGAATCGTCTGATCTGAAATATTCTGTAAGTCCGGCAGATGATTGGAAGCTCAGAAATATGAAAGGACCATAAACATAATCAGAATATAATCTGTAAATCCGATGAGTTGATAAACCACCTCCTCCGCCACAATAAAGGGGCGGTATCCCCTCACCGTGAGCTAATACATTAATCCCCGCTCTAATCTTATGGGACAATGTAAACTCTGTTTGTCTGTGAACGCATCGTTTGCTGAGAGGATGAAGAAGTCTGAGCAAACACATTAAAGAAACATCAGATGATGAGATCCTTTCATTCACCAGCGGGAGATTAACAGAGTCCGACTCCGTTAATCTAAAGCAGCCACTTGATCCAGATCCTGAAGCTCCTGGTTCAAAGATATAAGTTATTGATCCGATATGAATGAAAGTCTCCTGAAGCTGACCTGAGATCAGCTGACGGTTTATTACAGAAGACTGTAGAGTGGTGTGACAGAGTGGAGCTTCTTCCTTCATAAATGATCTTTGGTTGAGTTCAGACTGTGTGTCAAAGCTCCTCCAGTGTAAAGGTGTGTGTCCATGTGTAGTGTGATTATAGATTATAGATCAGCTCTAGCTTCTATATTAATACTGTGAAAGTATCAAAGCCTCAGTCCACAGAGAAATGCACACAGCCTGTATTCAGAAACTGAGCCTTAAAACCAGCCGTCAGGACTTCTGGAACTTTGTGATGTCACAACAAAGCAGTCACCAAGCCCCGCCCAGTCAGCCAATCAGAAAAGAGGGTGTGTGTGTGTGTGTGTGTGTGTGTGTGTGTGTGTGTGTGTGTGTTAGCATAGTGGACCATTAGATCAGAGCTCAGTGGACAAACAGAAGTGTATTGTGATGAATGAGTCTGTGTAATTTCCTCTGACCCTGTTTGAACAACCTCCTCTTCCTCTTCCTCCTCCTCCTCTTCTTCCTCCTCCTCCTCTTCCTCCTCTTCTTCCTCCTCTTCCTCCTCCTCCTCCTGTTCCTCTTCTTCCTCCTCCTCCTCCTCCTCTTCTTCCTCCTCCTCTTCTTCTTCCTCCTCCTCCTCCTCTCTCCTCCTCTTCTTCCTCCTCCTTTTCCTCCTCCTCCTCTCTCCTCCTCCTCTTCCTCCTCTTCCTCCTCCTCTTCCTCCTCCTCCTGTTCCTCTTCTTCCTCCTCCTCTTCCTCTTCCTACTCCTCCTCTTCCTCCGCCTCCTATTCCTCCTCTTCTTCCTTCCTCCTCCTCCTCTTCTTCCTCCTCCTCCTCCTCTCTCCTCCTCTTCTTCCTCCTCCTCTTCTTCTTCCTCCTCCTCTTCTTCTTCCTCCTCCTCTTCCTCCTCCTCCTCTCTCTGCTCCTCTTCTTCCTCCTCCTCTTCCTCCTCCTCCTCTTTCCTCCTCCTCCTCCTCCTCTTCCTCCTCCTCTCTCCTCCTCTTCCTCCTCCTCCTCCTCTCTCCTCCTCTTCTCCTCTCTCCTCCTCCTCCTCTTCCTCCTCCTCTTCTTCTTCCTCCTCCTCCTCTTCTTCCTCTCTCCTCCTCTTCTTCCTCCTCCTCTTCCTCCTCCTCCTCTCTCCTCCTCCTCCTCCTCCTCCTCCTCCTCCTCCTCTTCCTCCTCCTCACCTTCCCTCATGTGGCCTAGATGTGTGAGATCAGCTGTGACGTTTCTGGGTCCAAATGTTTGAGTTGTGTTTTGTGCGACTTGGCTGAATATTCTGTGTGTGTGTGTGTGTGTGTGTGTGTGTGTGTGTGTGTGTGTGTGTGTGTGTGTGTGTGTGTGTGTGTGTGTGGTTATCAGACGACACAGACACATTGATCTCTCAGTGATTCTCCATCTGTCATGTTAATCCAGGCTCCAGCTGATCAAAGAGTCTCAGCTGAGACTCAGAGGTCAAAGGTCACCAGGAGATATGTTTGAAACCTCATCCTGCAGCTGACGTCCCACACAGCTCCACACATGCCCCTCCTCTTTCACCATATTTGGATTAACTGGGAGTTAGGGGGCGGAGTCAGACACTGCCAAGATGGCGACGGTGGAGCAGCTCACTCTGAGCTTCAGAAATCTGTGGTCCATTTTTATTTACAGCCTGTGGGCGGCTGTGGTTTAGGAGGCAGAGCGGGTCGTCCACTAATCAGAAGGTTGGTGGTTCGATTCTCGGCTCCTCCAGTCTGCATGTTCCTCTGATGGTCGTTGTTCCTCCGTGTCGGCCACAGTCAGAGCGGCAGCCATTTTCTTTTCAGGTCGTCCGTCTGTCTCATTGTCGTGGACTCGATATCTCAGAAACACCTTGACTGAACTTCTTCAAATGTGGCTCAAACATTCACTAGGACTCAAGGATGAACTGATTAGATTTTGGGGGTCAAAGGTCAAAGTGACCTCACACCTTATAGATCAAATTGATTAGTGGAGGAAATATAGTTTTAAATTGATAAACCTGGTTTATAGTTATTGTAGGAACGTTGTGCAGCGGCTCACAGTGATGCGTCTTGTATATTGATGAGATGTGACTGTACTAAAACACACTGAGCTTATTTTAGTGTGGATGCAGTGGGGAATGAGAGCAGAGAACATATGGATCTAAAAATATCTCCACTCAGCAGCTCGACTCCAACTGATCCACTCTGAACAACAGTCCCATGTTAGTGAAGGTGAAACTGACGGCAGCTGTTGGTTCAACAACAACAACGTCTGATGACCAACAAACTGACATTTAACTGCTGCGACGCCTCAAACTAAAGTCTGAGCAGCAGAAACGACAGGGAGACGTTCAGAGCACGTGTTCAGTCCGAGCTGCAACTTCCAGATAAATTACAAACTGTTGAAATGAACTGAGTCAAAGCAGAACCACTGGTGCTTTTATTCTGAAGGACCAAGCTCGTCTCAGGCAGGAAGTGTTAATGTAGTTACTGTGAACTTAAAACTTCTGGTCAACAGATGGTCGGACAACAACACTTAGCAGTTAGCAGTTAGCAGTTAGCTGTTAGCTGTTAAACTGTTACTGGTCAGCGGTGCCATTAAACATGAGGATTTATTCACTGTGAGCGCCGATGCTAACAGGCTAACCAGCTAGCTCCCAGACTAATTGTTAGCTTCGAGTTAACTTTACAGTGAACC
This sequence comes from Seriola lalandi dorsalis, assembly GCF_002814215.2. Classification (NCBI taxonomy): domain Eukaryota; kingdom Metazoa; phylum Chordata; class Actinopteri; order Carangiformes; family Carangidae; genus Seriola; species Seriola lalandi. The sequence continues at coordinate 21,125 of NW_019524646.1, read as the reverse complement.
AATCAAGTTATAGTTACACACCTACTGCAGGAACCAGGGACACAATGAAACTGATTTAAAGCATTAAGAAATCAAGTTGGAATCACAGTGGAGAACCTGGTACCTGGACATGATTCAGTCACTTTAACACGGGTGTCGTGGTAACTGATCAATAATGTGTTGTATTAACGTGAATACTTTCAGCAATCTTTGACGAGCAGGGAACCAATACATGTGAAGGTTTGATGCTTTTTTCAATGAATACTAGTTGATTAATTATTGATGAATGAGTGAACGGGACGGAGCGGAGTAGACGCTGTGATAGTGCAGCTGCAGAGAGAGGCTGCAGGAGCTTTGTATTTCCTGCACGTCGTGTCAGACAGAAGCTTCTGCAGCACCTTGAGTTTGTGCTGTTGTTCGCCCTTGAGTGCTGAATCATCACAAGTCAGCAGCACATTCACAGGTGGAGCAGAGAAATGACTCTGGGCTGTTTTCATAGCAGATTGTTTTTGTTTTTTTCCCGCTCTGCGTTCTCCCCTGGGAAACGCAGCCTGCATTACTCGTTAGTGTCAAATAATGTTGTCTGACTTAATGGGGTCTTTTTAAAGAGGCTGTTTCTTAAAGATCTGAAGCAGAGAGCGGGAACCTGATGACGTGAACGAGGCGATCTGCAAACTTTGTGACGCCTGTAATCTCCAGACTGAGCCACACTGTGGTCGTCAGTCACCCCGAGTTTATCACCTGGTGGAGAACTTTCCAGTTTCCAGCTTTTATTCCTGTGCGTCGGCGACAGTCAGAGCTGGAGGCCATTTTGTTTTCGGGTCGTACCATTGTCGTGGACATGATATCTCAGTAACGCCTTGAGGGAACTTCTTCAGATTTGTTAACAATGTTCACCTAGACTCAAGGATAAACTGATTACGGTGGTGGCCAAAGGTCAAAGGTCAAGGTCACTGTGACCTCAGAAAACACTTTTCAGATCTTAAAACCTCAAGTTTTAGTGAAAAAAGTTACGTGTAGTCCAGATTGAACAACACAGCGGTAAAGAGCGAGAACAGCTGGTGATGCAAAGCGAGCTCTGAAGGACGCAGCTCCTGAGACACAGCTACAGTGTCATCACTCCATCATTATCCAGACGGAGAGATCGGGACTCCGTCCTGGAACTTGACTAGTTGGAGGAGGAAAAAACCGCGAGGCGGGAAATTCTAGTTCAACCATTTTTCCAAAGTGTTCTTCCTTCAGAATCTTTTTATGTGGCATCAAAAAAAAAAGGATCATGGCAGCACTGATTCAAACTGCAGCACAGAGAAAAGACAAAATGAGGATTTGTGTCCCACTTTCTTATCGAGTGCTGAGTTTTCAATGGCAACAAAAGCAGATCCAGTTAAACCAACAGAGCAGTGATAACAGAAGATGTCGCCTCCTTCACTTCAATGAAAAATCCATCATGACTCGTCCCACAGCGACACCAAAGCTGCTCTGACGCTTCTCTGAGACCCGGTTCGGCTGCGAACGGAGGCTCATCCTGCAACAAAGGAGCCGAGAGTCGGATTCACGGCTGATCGTCGCTGCCGGGTCCGACTCAGGAGACGAGCTCAGCTGCTGAGCTTCATGTCAGGCCCGGCGCTCTGCTGTGAAGTGAGACGTCTGTCAGACTCTCAGCTCCGTGTGGTCCAAGGCTTCACAACCATGGTTATACATCAATAAATAAATACGGCTATGACATAAATCCTCAAATAAACGAGGTAATAAATGAAGAAATATATGAGTAGATATAAATATAAATATATAAGTGAGTCAATAAATAAACAATTAAATCGATGAATAAATTGCTTTTTATTTCAGGAATGACCTTTTTATTTATTTCTGATATCTTTTACAATTCTACATTTATTTATTTCAGGGGACTTTTATTTTATAATTCCACATTTATTTCCCAGCTTTTTATTTCCATCTGTCATATTCTAATGAGGGGGCGTGGCTATCTCACAGATTCAGACCAGAGCAACAGCACCAGAACAGTGTGAATCACACACAGAATAAAAGCCCTCTGGAAGAAATAAATTACATTTATTCATTTATAAAGCTATGTATTTATTTATCAACTCACTTATATATTTATATTTACATCTATTTATTTATTTCTACATTTATTACCTAATTTATTTATTTCATATTGATTTAGGTGACACACGTTCTGTGGAGTCGATTCCTCCAGTCGTCGTTTATCAGCTGTTCAGAACATCAGTGTCTCCTCACAGGAACATCTGTATTCAGTGATATTTAAAGAAACAAACTTTAATCATTACAAACACAGAAACTCACACAGTCTATAACAGAGATACCGACTGTCACACAGACGTGTCCTACATTAAAGTGATGGATGTTATGATGATATTTATGGATGCAGCTCAGTGTCAGTGGTTACACAGCTTTAAAACACACACACCCTTTATTACTGAAATAAAACTCTCACTGTGTTTCCTCTGCAGCAGCTAAACTACAGCTTTATGTCCACGGCTTCACTGCTACCGGGGGGGGGGGGGGGGGGG
>NW_019524646.1:16410-17848 GCF_002814215.2 Seriola lalandi dorsalis | reverse complement strand
AGACAGAGACAGACAGAGGTTCAGACTTTAAACAGAAGAAGAAGAGTTTCCTCTCCGTCTGTGTGTGATCAGCTGACTGACAGACGTGTCTGGCGTCTTCACAGCTACGATGCTAACGTGGCTAAAAACAGCTCTGTGTTATTTTGGTAGAGGGAGCGTCAGTGTTGAAGCTCAGAGTGAAGTTATCAATGAGCTGCTGGATCAATCAGCTGAGCTATCATTGGTGCAGCTGTCAGGTCCTGGGGGGTCGGAGTCACTCACTACAGGCCGAGGCGGGGGGGTCAGAGGTCAGCGTGGTCAGCTGATGTAGTGACTGATGAGTGTGTCTGTTTTCAGCCACTGGAGCTGAAACTGTTTCAGACACATTTGTGTGAAAGTTTGTCATAATTGCTGTGAAGTCTAGAAGGCTAAAATGTGTTTTCTGAGGTCACTGTGACCTTGACCTTTGAACCTTGACCTTTAGCCAAGTCTAATCAGTTCATCACTGACTCCAGGTGAATGTTTCTGCCAAATCTGAAGAAGTTGCTTCAAGGTGTATCAAAAGACCATGTCATTTCGGGTCACCTGTCATAGTCCCTGTGGCCTCCGCAGGCGGCGTCCTCTGAGGGTCGCGGTCCTGAACGAGGACGCAGCTTCAGTTGTTTCCTGTTTCTGCTGAGGTGTCGAGAATCGTGGAATTTGATTGGTCTTTGTACCGACCAGATTTATGTGTAGTGACGTCGTGTTTTAACATGCTGCTGTACTGTCAGTGTGTGTGTGTGTGTGTGTGTGTGTGTGTGTGTGTGTGTGTGTGTGTGTGTGTGTGTGTGTGTGTTTACTGTTAAAGAAACACAGAGCTTCCTGCTGACCAAACACTCCCAGCTCCCATGAGGCCGAGCAGGAACATCTGTTTCTCTGGAGTGTGCTCAAACAGCTTCTCTCAGCAGGTGTGACTCTGCAGCAGCTCACACACACACACACACACACACACACACACACACACGTTGAGGCTGCAGTGAGGATAAATGATGAGGCTTTGGTCCATTGAGGCTCCCATACTTCACTCAGGTATTTTCACCTGTACTTTCATCTGACAGCTGGAGTTTCTTCACCAATGAAGACTTTTCATACAAAGTATGTGAAGAGTTTATTAATATGATGCAGATGAAACTCCAAGGACCAAACAGGATGAGAGGAAATGATTGGCTGATTGATTGATTAACTGATTGACAGACAATTTATCTGTTTGGTTTGTTTAAAGGTGTTGATCCATCAGAAGATATAAAAACCATCTCAGTGTAGTTTTACATCTCCTCTCTCAGGCTTCTCTCTGCAGCTCTAGTAACAACAGGTCAGTGAGCCAATCAGAAGAGAGGAGGCTCTGAGCCTCTCTTCTGATTGGCTGACTGTTTTCTGAGTGATCCAATAAAAATACAGCAGATTTCAGGTAAAAACACTC
>NW_019524646.1:15806-15907 GCF_002814215.2 Seriola lalandi dorsalis | reverse complement strand
CAGGTCTCAGCTCAGGTGAGGTTCAGGTGAGAGCAGAGTGTCCTGGAACTAAGATTGATCCATCAGAAGATATAAAAACCATCTCAGTCTAGTTTTACATC
>NW_019524646.1:9677-15450 GCF_002814215.2 Seriola lalandi dorsalis | reverse complement strand
CCCCCCCCATGTGGTTGAGTGTGTTGTTGTGGTGAGATCAGTAACTACAGTTTCAGTGTGTTGTTGTTCATGTGGAAACAGTCAGTTTCCCCCTTCATAACATTAGTGGATCCAGAATAACTGATCTGAGACCAGAGACGAGGATCAGCTCAGACAGGAAGTGACCGAGGAGACACTGAGACACATCATCTGTTCATGTGGGTCCAGCTGGTCAGTTTCCTCTGGTCGGGTTTCTCTCCTGACCTCAAGTGACCCCTGTGCTGGGGGGTGGGAGCTTCGACATCTGATACTTGAATGTGAGCGATGAGTCAGCAGACGCTTCAGCACATCGCTGCCGTTCACTCCTCTGATCGTTTTCTACATTTATTGCTTAATAAAAGAAATAATAGCTCAATAATTATCACCCATAATAATAATAATAATAATAATAATAATAATAATAATAATAATAATAATATTAGTAAAATGATAATCATCACAGTCTCTCGTTATGTTTGGATTCTTGTTTTTAATATTTTAAAATCATGATTTGTGGCTAATCAATAAATATAAAAACTGATAGTTATAATTATTGTTTAAAATTATATTATTATTATTTTTATTTATTTTTATTTTATTTTTAATTACAGGAGAAAGTGGAGCTGCATGTGTTCCATAGAGTCACAGGATTATTATAATATTTATATATATAAATATATATATATATATATAAATATAAATATATTACCCAAAGAACCCCCCCGGTGGTTCTGTGGGTGGATCCAGTGGATCCAGTGTGTTTGGTTCTGAATCTATTGATCTCTATCGATCAGGTGTATCGTTGATCAGATCATGTTCTCAGCCTGTCGTCCAATCACAGGCTCAGATTCGAGACGTCTTCTCCCTCATTGATCTGCGGCTGGTCCGCTGTTGTTTCCTCATCGGTGATCAGGTATCAGTAAACCTGATTGATCACAGTCGGATCACAAACAGCTGTGATCGTTTCCCGCCTGTTTCTGGTGATTGTTCTTTGATTCAGCTTCACAGCAGCAGTTTGTCTCACTGTGGCTTCTACTGAGGTTTATTTATTATTATTGACTCATAAGAATGTGACATCACACTGTTGACGTCAGACAGCTCAGTCTCTGTCTCGGCTGACGGGCTTTCAGCCGCATGACATGGTTTTCTTTAGAGGAGAATCTGTGGTCGAGAGCTCCAGAGTAAGACGAGAGAATTAAAGAACGTCAGAGAAGTTCGTACGTCCTCATTGGCTCCAATGTGTGGGGATTATACAGCAGAGGTGTGAACAGGTACATCGGTTACCATGGCAACCATCAATTCAGCGAGATGCAGCACTAACATGTGGTTTAAAAAATTATATACGACTTTAATTCACACAAACGCCTCATATCTGACCCTCACTTACTGTTCAGGTCAACTTTGACCCCTCTGACATGTGACAGCAGTAAAAATACCATAAATGTCTTTTAGCCTGAAATGTTATGACTTTTCCTAAAGTGACCCAGAATACACCAAAATGAAAATATTATAATATTTCCTACTTTTGTTCAGGTGCTGTGAATGTCTGAGCCGTATCTATTGAAGTGGACTGTAGATCCACAGATATTAGATCTGTGGGTCAGATGAAGGAACATGGAGGTTTTAGGGGATCTTGAAACTGTGAAACTGTACATCAAATCAAATTAAATCAAATTTATTTATAAAGTACATTTATAACAACAGCTGTTGACCAAAGTGCTGTTCAATCAGTAACATAAAAACAACACAGCAAGAACACAAACGGGTGAAAACAGACAGAAATGAAAACTCTCACACTGAGTCAAAGGCCAAAGAATAAAAATGTGTTTTAAGACGTGATTTAAAATCAGGCAGTGAGGGGGACTGGATCTGGATCTGGATCTGGGCACAACTAAAAGCTTTAGCCTGGCACACCTGAGAGTGCGTAGGAGGTACATGTGCCACTAAAACATCCGACAGGTAAAATGGAGCGAGCTCATGTAATGATTTATCAACGAAAGTTCAAATTTTAAAATCCTAAAGCGTACAGGGAGCCAGTGAAGGGAGGGGGGAATGTGCTCTTGCTCGCCTGTTCCTGTTAAAAGACTTTTTTCAAACTTTATTGAACAATTCAATATTACGGTTCCACATAGGAATCTTCAGTTTTCATTTTGCATTCTTAAAAATTATATGAAGCAAGTTTAAACTCTGTTCAAAAACAGCAGGGCCATACCGACATCAAATAAAATACATATATTTAAAAATAAATATCAGAAACATAAAAATCATTATAATCATTAATCATTAATCGTTATAAGAAAATAAGCAAATGAATAATACAGGCTAATCTTCCTCACCTCCCAGCTGATCTCTGTTAACAAATCATTCATATCTTAGAGCATAAACTGTCCGTACCTCGTGACACCTTCAGTGAGCCGCGAAGCCACGAGCTTGTATTGTAGTTCCTTTGCCTTTGGGGGAATTGGCCATTTTAAATATTTACAGTATTTATCCATGATGGACGGATTATCCCTTAATCTAAGTTTTGCAGTTCTTGTAAAATCATGAAAAGTTTGACACTTAAAAGCTTTTCCGATGAATTGGTTGTTGCATTTTTTGTCTCTAATAAGCATTTGGTTAATTTCTAATTGTGGCATGACGGGTTGTGTTCTTGATTGAGAGAGTGTGTTTTGTATTAAGTGTGTCAGAGCAAGAGGTGTTGCTTTGCATATTCTGCTGAATTCTCTGTAAGAACATTGAACATCAAATTTCTCCCTAAAGGCTTTGAGTTGTAAAGATTTACCATCTATAACAAAAATGATCTTTTTATCAAGCCACTTTGATTGAACAGGCTTTTCCTATTTGTGGTGATCGTTCTGTTGTTTCACAATGTGGAGCCATGTGGAGTAAAGTTATGGGAAAATATCATCTTCCAGTACCTGTTAATGAAATTCAGATTTCTTTGTCTCAAAATCACATTTTAAAACAAAATCCAACCCTCCAATTTTTTAAAAAATGCTTCTGGGGATGTGAAAGCAAATTGTTTCAGTCTGTGACATAAAGGCTTTTATCCAATTAATTTTGAAAACTCCAACCATTGATTCACAGTCAAGTGTTTTCAAACCTCCTTTTTTATAATCTTTGACCAATTGTGATTTTCTAATATAATGTGTTTTGTTTCTCCATATAAAGTTATATATTATATAGTTGCTTTTTTTAATGTTTTTAGGAGCCACATACACAGAGTAACATGGATAAATCAGTTTTGATATTCCCTCAGATCTGGATAATACATTTCAACCAAGAATGGACAAGTCTCTCATTAACCAATGATTTAGAGTTTTTTCATGTTTTCGATTTTTTCATTCATATTTTTTTCTTTTGTTTTTTTAGCCTCTTTTATCAGTTTTATGCCTAAATACTTTACTTCTGTCTTGACAGGAATGGACATTATTTGTGTATCTGCACGAGGGTATAATGGTAGAAATTCACATTTATTCAGATTTATATTTAGACCAGATGCTTTTGAATAAAAGGAAATTAAGTTCAAAGCTTTACTGACTATTGATTTGTCTTTAAAGAAGAAAACCGTATCATCCGCGAATTGACTAATACGAAATTCATAATCAAAGATATGGATTCCTTTACATTCCTGGTTATTGACAATCAGATATGCTAATATCTGTGTGCATAAAATGAATAGTTTTGGAGATATGGGACAGCCTTGTCTTAGTCATTCCTGGGTTTGAAGAAACAAAGCTGATTATGTCTTTATAAAACATTTTGACGACTTTACAAAACTTAATACCAAATGCAAAGTTTTGAAGTGTCTGAATCAGAAATGGATGTTCTATAGAATCAAAGTCTATAAAAAGAATGAGGCTTTCTGGTTCTATAAATGATTGGTAGTCTATCATATCCAGTACTAATCTCACATTATTATGTATATATCTACCTTTAATGAAGGCTGACTGAAATTCATCAACCAGTTTGACTCATCTATTTGGAAATTGGATTTGTATAGATTGTTATAAAAAACCCATATTTCATCCTTGACCTGTTTTTGGTCATTTAACTTATCTTCTTTTTTATATCAAATATGATTAAGACTTTTTCTTTTTGATTTAGTCTAACTTAGGTACATTATATACTTTGTGCCTTTCCATTTTGCTGCTTAAATTTATTATACTTCAATCCAATATTATCCCTTTTTGAAAGAGGTAAAGAAAATGATAAGGAATAATCAAAAAGGCTTTAAGTTATCTTATCTCCTTCCTTATTCTTCAGTTTAAAAGTAAACTATCTCCTTTGATGAAATAAAAAACAAAAGTAGCATCAAGCTGTTCCGCCCCCCATCTCTCCCTTTTTGTTCAAACTTAAATTTTACTATTGAAAGTGTTATACTTTTCTTTTTAGCTGTTTTTCCAGTGAAAAAATTGTGTTATTATTAGCACTTCGGGTTACCTGAGACTAACAGACATCTTGCCTTGTTGTGTCCATCTATCAGGGATCAATGATCGCATATCCCTCCTTCAGAAAAGCCTTTGTGCCTCTGCGTCTGGCTTCTTCCTCTCGGCCACAGCTTCGTTCGGCCTCTCGATCCTCTTTGGAAAAGTCTTCCCTGAAGTGGATGTTCAGTTCTTTGCAGACTCTCGCATCTTTGGATTTCTTCCAGACTTCGTTCCTGACAGTTCGTGTTGCAAACTGAATGATGATGGGCCTTGGCATTTTGTTGTGTGCTGCATCATTTTTTCTGCCCAAGCGATGAACTGTGTCGACCATCTCTCGGAGTTTGTCCACTGCCACTGGAATCACCCTGGTCAGGATCCCGATCACAGCCTCTCTTGTCTCCTCGTTTTCTTTCTCCGACAAGCCCAGGAGTCTCACATCCCGTCTCCTCTTGTACCTGCCATTTTCCTTGCACATTTCTGTCAGAGTGATGTTCTCTTTCTTCATCAAAGCTATTTGTTTTTGCATTTTTTCAATTTCCTCTTTATTTTCCTTTACAGCTTGTGTATTGGCCTCTATACAGAGTTCAAAACTCTTGAGACGCTTGTCTTGCTTGTGGAATCTCTGGAGTACTGTTTGAATAGCTTCATAGATGCTATCGTTGCTAACGCTAGTTTCTCCGGTTTCTATCCCTGAGTTTCTTTTCTTCAGTCTCTTGGGGTTGGGACTGGGGTTCATGTTCATTCAGTTGAGTTTCTCTGCTCTCTTCCATCTCCTCAATGTCTTCTTCATCACACGCTTCTTTGAGAGCTGCCAAGTTGTAGTGATGGTCTAACATATTAGCTTTTATTTTAGCCGTATCCACGCCGTCAGTCGGATTAAATCTCTTTTCTCTTGCGACTAATGTCTTAAACACTTACTTGGCACTTTTATTTTTTTCCCAGTGCTGTTTTGGGTTAGTTGCTACATCTACAATAACACTTTTTAGGACAAAAATAACTTTTCCTTCAGACCCTGCTGAAAACGCAGCCGCCTATTCCGCCATCTTGATTCCACCTGTTCCTGTTAAAAGACGAGCTGCTGCATTTTGGACCAACTGTAGTCGTGAGAGGGAGTTCTGGGTAACGCCAACATAAAGAGCATTACAGTAGTCAAGGCGGGACGAAATAAAAGCTTGGATGACTCTTTCAAAGTCATTAAAAGACAGACAGGACTTGACCTTTGAGAAAAGCCTCAGTTGGAAAAAGTTAGATTTCACAACTGAATTAATGTGTTTGTCCAATTTAAAATCACTGTCCATAATCACACCCAGATTTCTAACAGTGGA
>NW_019524646.1:8728-9233 GCF_002814215.2 Seriola lalandi dorsalis | reverse complement strand
TCAGGAGATTATAAAGGAACCTGAGCTGCCACTTCACTGACTGAGGTCATGGCAGCAGACAGAAGATACTCTCTCCCTGCTCCGACACATTCATGAAGGATTAATCCTCCATGTTTTAATGTCAGAGAGGCTGTTGATACTTTCTACATAGATCTGTGGTTCTAGATTCACTACAGACTCTGATCATGAGGGAGCTCTGACTGTGAGGGGTAATATGTTCCCAGTGTGTGGAGCAGATGAATAAGTGTTTTAATATCACAGTGTTGGATTCACAGCGAAGGGATGTATGAAAAAAAACTAATTATACAGGAAGTTACAGTCGGTTTAATATAATTATCTTTACATTAAAAACAATAATAACCTGGTATGTATGGAAGCTTGTCAGCTCTGCTCCTGTTCAAGGGGGAGGAGCTACATCATGAGACGCTGCTGTGGAGTTACACACACACACACACACACACACACACACACACACACACACACACACACACACACACACACACAC
>NW_019524646.1:6732-7622 GCF_002814215.2 Seriola lalandi dorsalis | reverse complement strand
CTCCTCCTCCTCCTCTTCCTCCTCCTGATGTCCAGCAGGAGGAACAGGGAGGTCCAGTCCTGGGGGGTCGTCCTCTCTGCTGACTCCCTCCTCCTGCTCTGATCTGCATGTGAACTGATGGAGCAGACAGCAGCTGTCAGTGTCTCCGGTCCACAGACAGTCAGAGACAGCAGATAACAGACGGAGCGCTCACATCCACTTCCTGTATCTGCGTCACATGGTTCAACTGAAATAAAACATCTTTCTTTGTGTAATAACAATGTTATTGTTTTTATCATTGAACTTTTGGAGGGAAAACAGAGTGTTATTACACTGATATGATCTTCCCTCACAGGAAAACCATGTTACAATCACATGTACTCAGTTTGTCGAAACTGTTGGTGAAACACTGAAGATCTGCAGGAACATGTGACGTGTTACGACGTGATATCATGTGACACGTGATCAAATGTAGGAAACATGTTAACTTCACATGGTCGTTCCGTGACGATGAGATAAAAACAAGCAGCAAAATCAGCTGTAAATTCAAAGTATAAAGCTGTTTTGTGTTGTTTTGTTGTTTTGACATAAACAATAATCATGATCACGCCCACTTACGAGACAGGAAGTGCTTATCATTACTGACCATTGGTGCTGCTTGTGATGCGGCACCTTCTGTTATAGACGATCGTTGGTGACGTCTTCACATGTTGAGTTTAGTCCGACCATCAGACACTCAGTGACCTGGTCTGGTCTGGATCTGGTCCGGACGTGGTCTGGATCTGGATCTGGACATGGTCTGGTCTGGTCTGGATCTGGACATGGTCTGGATCTGGACATGGTCTGGTCTGGTCTGGATCTGGTCCGGATGTGGTCTGGATCTGGATCTGGTCTGGTCTGGTCTGGTCTGG
>NW_019524646.1:4746-5991 GCF_002814215.2 Seriola lalandi dorsalis | reverse complement strand
GTAAAATGTCCCAGTGGGAATCGACCCAGTCTGATGTGGCGACGCCAGGACGGGGGGGAAGTACAGCTTGAGTTTCTAAGAATGAGAGACGACGGGTTAATGAACAGATTGATGTAGGGATATATAATAGATTTTTTTACAGTGTAAGGACGACCGCACTGAGCATGCTCAGCTCTCCTGCGGTTCAATCAGTGATGTGATGTCATCCGAGCTGCTGTCATAATCAATCATCACACACACTGTTGAGATGACATCATGTGGATGTTACTGCGGCTCAGTTTAAGTGTTTCTCACGCCAGAGACCAGGTCTCAGTCTGTGGTTCTTCAGTCTGAGGTTCTTCAGTCTGTGTTTCTGTGGTTCTGCAGTCTGAGGTTCTGCAGTCTGTGGTTCTGCAGTCTGTGGTTCTGTGGTTCTGCAGTCTGAGGTTCTTCAGTCTGTGGTTCTGTGGTTCTGCAGTCTGTGGTTCTGCAGTCTGTGGTTCTGCAGTCTGTGGTTCTGTGGTTCTGCAGTCTGTGGTTCTTCAGTCTGTGGTTCTGTGGTTCTGCAGTCTGTGGTTCTGCAGTCTGAGGTTCTGCAGTCTGTGGTTCTGTGGTTCTGCAGTCTGTGGTTCTTCAGTCTGAGATTCTGCAGTCTGAGGTTCTGCAGTCTGAGGTTCTAAAGTCTGTGGTTCTTCAGTCTGAGGTTCTGCAGTCTGTGGTTCTGTGGTTCTGCAGTCTGAGGTTCTGCAGTCTGTGGTTCTGCAGTCTGTGGTTCTGTGGTTCTGCAGTCTGTGGTTCTTCAGTCTGAGGTACTTCAGTCTGTGGTTCTTCAGTCTGTGGTTCTAAAGTCTGTGGTTTTGCAGTCTGAGGTTCTGCAGTCTGTGGTTCTGCAGTCTGAGGTTCTGCAGTCTGTGGTTCTGCAGTCTGTGGTTCTGCAGTCTGAGGTTCTGCAGTCTGAGGTTCTGCAGTCTGTGGTTCTGTGGTTCTGCAGTCTGAGGTTCTTCAGTCTGAGGTTCTGTGGTTCTGCAGTCTGTGGTTCTGCAGTCTGAGGTTCTTCAGTCTGTGGTTCTAAAGTCTGTGGTTCTTCAGTCTGTGGTTCTAAAGTCTGAGGTTCTTCAGTCTGTGGTTCTTCAGTCTGTGGTTCTAAAGTCTGTGGTTCTGTGGTTCTTCAGTCTGTGGTTCTAAAGTCTGAAGTTCTTCAGTCTGTGGTTCTAAAGTCTGAGGTTCTTCAGTCTGAGGTTCTTCAGTCTGTGGTTCTAAAGTCTG
>NW_019524646.1:0-1221 GCF_002814215.2 Seriola lalandi dorsalis | reverse complement strand
GTGTGTGTGTGTGTGTCTGTGTGTGTGTGACGGTGAGGTGCAGGCTGGGTAATAAATAACCAGGAGCTGCTGCAGGACGCAGGACACCGCTAACCTTCAGTGTCAGGAAGCTGCTGAGAGGCCATCTGGAGCTGGAACAGGACACCAACCCCCCCACTGTGTGTGTGTGTGTGTGAGACTGTGTGTGTGTGTGTGTGTGAGTGTGTGTGTGTGTGTGTGTGAGTGTGTGAGAGAGTCTATTTAAGATGCAGTGATGCTGCCAGAGTTATTTGGAGCATCATTTGCCTCCTGTTGAGTTGAGAGCTGTCAGAGTGTGTGTTTGTTTTGTCTGCTCAGACAAAACAAACACACACACAGGAAGGAGGTTTCACTTCAAAATAAGACGAACTCATACATCCACATAACATGTCCTGATGTGGTGTGGACTCACCAGTCTCCTGTCTGTCATGAAACCAGTGTTTGTTTTTAAAGATGTGTGTGTGTGTGTGTGTGTGTGTGTGTGTGATAACAGCCTGTTGTCTCCTGTGTCTGCAGGTGTGAACGTGCTGGTGGCTCCCAGGTGGCCTGTAGAGAAGGTGAGTGGAGCGTCTCCTCACTCTGCTCCAGCACAGCAGACAGACGGGGGGACAGCGACCCCCAGAGGCCCGTCGCTGCATTACAACTACAGCCTCTACACATGGTCCCTGGTGACGGGCTCAGCTGGTTTTACTCTCCTGACAAACAGCCTCACGTCATGGAAGTAAAACCTGACTGAGATTCTAAAGCTCTCTTCATGTGTGAGCTCCAACACAAATATCCTAATAATATCAATCAATCAATCAATCAATCAATCAATCAATCAGTCAGTCAATACAAACGATGTAACACAAAGTGCTTTACAGAATAAAAGCAATAAATCAAACCCACCCGCTCACACACACAAATATAAATAATAGATCATCTTAAATTTGCACTGAGGAAACTCTGAAGACTGGAGCAAAGATAACAAGTGATAAGATAAAATAATAAAATGCTCAGAGAGGAAATGTATGAAAGTTAGTACAACCAGAAATAAAAGTATTAAAAGGAAAACGATCCAGAAAACAATCATAGAATAAAAGGACAGTAAAACAGCTTATAATATATAAATATATATATATATTTATATATTCTATTTATTTATATAGAGAGACGTTCTGTGGAAAAAAAGTATGTCATATATACATAATAAAATAAAAAATA
>NW_019524645.1:4428-4957 GCF_002814215.2 Seriola lalandi dorsalis | reverse complement strand
GCTGTGTGTGTGTGTGTGTGTGTGTGTGTGTGTGTGTGTGTGTGTGTATGTGGGGTCCATGTGTCCATGTGGCACCTCAGTTTTCCCGCTTTCTGCCCACCGCATCAGGCGCTAACGCTAATCCTCCTCACGCTCAATTAGCTGTCTCACTGGCAGCTACACATAATGACACACACACACACACACACACACTCTCTCTCACACACACACATTGATTAGTATTTTTCTCAGTGATTCATGCCCAATTTATATAATGATGCATTCAGAGACAGAAATAAACAGACACACGGTCCGAGTGTGTTATTTCAATCAGCAGTGTGTGAGCAGCTCTGAGTCTCAGTCAGTTGTTTATGTTTGAGCTGTGGGTATCCAGGAACTCTGCACAGATGCCACACCATACACTCACCCTCCCTCACACACACACACACACACACACACACACACACATACTCTCTCTCTCTCTTTCAGACACACAGAGATAAAACATCAGAGTCCGACACAGACCGCGACCTGCACTTTCTCACACCCT
>NW_019524645.1:1832-3587 GCF_002814215.2 Seriola lalandi dorsalis | reverse complement strand
TTACTTGTTAAAACTAGAGACCGTTGTGACGGGACCGAAGCAGCCGCGACGCCCATCAACACGTCGACGTTTCTGCGACACACCTGTAAAGCTGCGTGACTGTATGTTGCACGGCTGTGACGCTATCAGACATCAAACATCTGCCAAAGCGCCTCTGCTACAGTCCGTATCACCGGGACAACATTTTGCCGTGACGACACACACACACACACACACACACACACACACACACACCACACACACCTGTCAAAGCTGATAAGTACAAAGTATAAATACTAACAGTAGGAGGAGTAATCTTTCGCTAGTTGTCATACCGTTTGTGTTGTTTCTCCCTGGTTCTCTTCAGTCTATATCACTGTTAATATATTCTGAGCCGCCCTCAGCATCTGTCAACACGACCCTCTTTAATGTTAAGCTCAGTGAACGTCTTCTTGGAATAAAAACAATGCTTACTATTTTTGGATACATGAAAATGTCAAGACAAAAATCCAAGTGATAATCTGTTTTTGAACTGTACGTTTTCCCAGTGCAACCACTGACGAGGTCGTGGTTCTGAGTTTTAGCTGATTTTGAGCGAGTGTTGTGACTTACAGCTCAATGTTTGGGATGTTTACAGTAAACCTCTGTGCGGAGCGTCACCTCGAAGCAGGAAATAATACAACTTTTCAATGAGTGGGAAAATAAAATCTGGATGAAAAACGGTTTAAACTGATCTGCTCTTTAGTTTAAGGCTGACAAAAACCATTAACCACAAGAACCGTCTTCTCTCTTTCTCTTCTTCCAGTGCGTACACTCACACGCTCATGGACTCGTCTCCGCAGATTTCCCCTCCCTCTCTTTCTCACACACTTTCCTCTTTTCTCTGCTCAAATAACCATGCTCATCAGGGCCCAAAGGGGCATCCATTTTTCAGCGTTGCCATGACAATCCAATGAGGAGGGGGTGTTTAGTTGGACTGGTGCAGTCACCTTGATAAATGACCCTCTTATTGCCAGCTGTCTCCCAGGGAATACTGTACACACACTCTATCTCTCTCACACACACACACACACACACACACCGCTAACCCTCTCTCCCCCAGTTGCTAGCCGTCCAGCTGACACACACACACACACACACACACACACACACACACACTCGGATCACTTTACATGCTAATTGGGCGACAAGCCCTTTAACAAATAGCTGTTTAATGAGTCGCTCCTCTTCGGCGCAGAGCGGGGAGCGGCTGTCTGAGTCTACAGGACGCTGGGCTGGTAGGAAACAATCCAGAGGTCAAAAGGTCACACTGGCTATATTTACCCGGGCAGAGTAGCAGGTCATTGGTCAATCTCTGGTGTAGGTCTTATTCTTTTTAAAGGGTCAGTTCACACAAATCACAAATTGATTTTTTTTTTTTCCCACTAGTGGAAGGTTTCCCTGCCGGCAGCTGGACTTTTATTGTCGAGGTTTTGAGGCATCCATTTCCAACACAACCCATGCGAACACAATTCAGTCTGTGGTGCTGACACCATTAAAAAAAAAACTAATTCTAGACACAATGTCCCGGTTACTGCAGATAACGCACAGACCTCATTTCTAACAGTTTGAATTGGATGTACCAATGAAAGTAACAGGAGCAGAAAAGATAAAGACACAAAGGTGTTTAGAGATTTACTACTTGCATCTCTCAGTACCAAAGGTTTTTATTTTGAAGGTATTTGAATCATCAAAACATTTGCATCTTAATTAGCATCAAATGAGAAGATGAATGTG
>NW_019524645.1:0-639 GCF_002814215.2 Seriola lalandi dorsalis | reverse complement strand
GCACCCCTGACAATCATCAATTATTCACACACAGTCACTCTAGCACCTGAAATAAACACACACACGCTCACAATGTACAAAAACATACATGTTCGCCCTGCACTGAGAGCCACATACAGAACATACAGAACATACACTTAAGAGAGGGTCGGAAACAGATAAAGTGCCTCTTTGTTTATACACACACACACACACACACACACACACACACACACACACACACACACCGGTTTGTAGTAGTTTACACAAATCTCCAATTCAAGATTTAAAGGTACTCGGCCCTTATTTTTGTAAATAATTGGCGAATAGTTAAGACACCAGACTCGACCTGTGAGGGCCGGTTTTCTAGAGTCACAGATTTGCACTGACACAAGCAGAAACTCTCCGCAGAACAGGCAGGGAAACCAATTAAGACAACAGCGGTGTCATCAGGAGACCAGGATGCAGCGCAGCAACATTACGTGAAGCATCTCGAGAGAAGAGGTAGAACCCGTCATCTGTTTCCCCCCGCACTGCTTCTCCGGCTGCTTTTACACGGAGGTAGGTTGGAAATAACAGCTGCTACGTGTGTGTTAGCGTTGGTGTTTGTTTGTGTGAGTCGGTGGGAATGATGTGTGTGTGTGTGTGTGTGTGTGTGTG
>NW_019524644.1:7869-8992 GCF_002814215.2 Seriola lalandi dorsalis | reverse complement strand
AAAGCTGATGAAATAAGTGAGAAGTTTCTGATCTTCTGTCAAATGTCTGTCACTATAATCATGTCTGAGCCTGAAGCAGGAAACAAACCCTGACAAACAGAGCTGCAGTGAGAGGTGGAGCAACAGTAGGAACAGGAAAACTGCAACGTCACATTCCTGAAATGAAACTGAAAGTTAGTGAGAGCGACAGCAGAGCTGCAGTCGAGACGAATCTCTGTGTTTCTGTCTAAAGAAAAATTAAATAGAGTTGATCAGGATTTCCTCAACAACTGCTCAGATACTGGTGAGTACAGCTGATCATATTCACTGTGTTTCAACAAGCAGGAATGAGTCGACACATGTTTGACTGTGGCTTTGTCAAGAAGTGACAAAACAGAGTCTTGTCTAAAGTTTACATAACTCACAGAGAAATCCCCCTTGTTCCTTCATTTGAGTTCAGGATAACTAACAGACCAACAACCCAGCGTTGTTCTATGTCAGTTTAGAGATTATCCCCCATTAAAGGTACAAATGTGGGAGTTTATTTTGGAATTTTTCTTAATTGATGCATTGAAAATACTTGATTATTATTTTGTAGTCTTGTCACCCTGGACTCAGATCTAACAGTTCTCATCAGGAATTATGGAGCAATGTGTTTTTAGAAATGCAGCTATTTTAATGTATAAATGTGGGTCTTTTATCTCTGGAATTTACACAAATGCTTCATTTTTATAATGTCGGTGCCTCAAGTCAAGTCCAGGAAGTCCTGAGCAGTTTGTTTTGACAGCACCTGAAGTTTCAGAGAGGTAGCTGTGCAAAGTACAAAATGTGGGACCATAATATGTTTGCTTCTCTACTCTCTGTGCTTTCATATACAGTATCTTTATACAGCTGAACTCCCAGTAAACTTTTCTCGTTTACATGACTTTTATGACTCAGTCATTATTAGGAATGATTTATTTAAAGGGGCCATATTGAGCTTTTCCTTGTTTTCTGTTATTCACATAATGTTGCACTGTTGGATGATATGGAAGAGGATTTGAGCCACGAGTGATTTTTTCTTTTTCTTTATTAAATTCTGACTGAAAAGTCAAAATATTGTGATTAAAGTCAGAATATGAATTCTGACATTTTTTTCCAGAAT
>NW_019524644.1:1719-2613 GCF_002814215.2 Seriola lalandi dorsalis | reverse complement strand
TTCTCATCAGGAATTATGGAGCAATGTGTTTTTAGAAATGCAGCTATTTTAATGTATAAATGTGGGTCTTTTAACTCTGGAATTTAAACAAATGCTTCATTTTTATAATGTCGGTGCCTCAAGTCAAGTCCAGGAAGTCCCGAGCAGTTTGTTTTGACAGCACCTGAAGTTTCAGAGAGGTAGCTGTGCAAAGTACAAAATGTGGTTCTTTAATATGTTTGCTTCTCTACTCTCTGTGCTTTCATATACAGTATCTTTATACAGCTGAACTCCCAGTAAACTTTTCTCGTTTACATGACTTTTATGACCCAGTCATTATTAGGAATGATTTATTTAAAAGGAGCTTTTCCTTGTTTTCTGTTATTCACATAATGTTGCACTGTTGGATGATATGGAAGAGGATTTGAGCCACGAGGGATTTTTTCCTTTTCTTTTTTAAATTCTGACTTAAAAGTCAAAATATTGTGATTAAAGTCAGAATATGAATTCTGACATTTTTTTCCAAAATTCTGCAAAAACATTTTCACAAACGGACATTTGTGAAAAAAAGAGAAATTTTTTGAATTGAGAAAAAAGTCAGAATCCTAAAACATGTTTTTTTTTCATGCGTCTCGAATCGTCTTCCACAGGATATCCATATTAAACATGGCTAAAGGTTTAATTAATTAGATAAAAGCCAGTCAAAAGCTCAGGCGTCAGTCTGCTCTGAACACTTGGTTTCCAATGTTTTTTTCTACTTTCGCGACGGGCTGACGTCAGCTCATCTACTTCAATTCTACATGAGTATTACACAATGCATATTTCTGCGTGTTGGGTGGTGAAGGTATTAATAAACCCTGACCTGTGCATCATTTATGAACAGGATTAACATAAACTTAGAGGACTAATCAAAAA
>NW_019524644.1:0-898 GCF_002814215.2 Seriola lalandi dorsalis | reverse complement strand
ACAAACAGAAAACCACAGACAAACAGGCTGAAGACTTCATCACAGAGCTGGAACAGGAAATCTCTGAGCTGATGAAGAGAAGCACTGAGGTGGAGCAGCTCTCACTCTCTGAAGACCACCTCCACCTCCTCCAAAGCTTCCCATCCCTGAAAGCTGCTCCACCCACCAAGGACTGGACAGAGGTCAGAGTCCGTCCACCATCATATGAGGGGACTGTGGTGAGAGCTGTGGCTCAGCTGGAGGAGACGCTCAGTGAAGAGATGAAGAAGCTGATTAATGAGGCTGAGCTGAAGAGGGTCCAGCAGTATGCAGAGGATGTGACTCTGGATCCTGATACAGCAAATCCTTATCTCATCCTGTCTAATGATGGAAAACAAGTACATGATAGTGATGTGAGGAAGAATCTCCCCGACAACTCAGAGAGATTTTCTCACTGTGTTATTGTCTTAGGAAAGCAGAGTTTCTCTTCAGGCAGATTTTACTTTGAGGTTCAGGTTAAAGGAAAGACTGACTGGGATTTAGGAGTGGCCAGAGAGTCGATCAACAGGAAGGGAGAGATCACACTGAGCCCTGATGATGGTTACTGGACGATATGGTTGAGAAATGGAAACGAGTATGAAGCTCTTGCTGACCCTCGTCTCAGTCTCTCTCTGAAGTCTCAGCCTGAGAAGGTGGGGGTGTTTGTGGATCATGAGGAGGGTCTGGTCTCCTTTTATGACGTAGCTGCTGCAGCTCTCATCTACTCCTTTACTGGCTGCTCCTTCACTGAGAAACTCTACCCATTTTTCTGTCCCTATCCTAATGATGGTGGTAAAAACTCCGCCCCTCTGATCATCTGTCCTGTTAATCCAACTGCCTGATCTTTTTTTTGATGAAGCATTGACAACAATCAATATAC
>NW_019524643.1:27893-28572 GCF_002814215.2 Seriola lalandi dorsalis | reverse complement strand
CTGCAAGGTTTGGATGGTGGGTCCAGGTGGGCGGGGCTTGGTGACTGCTTTGTTGTGACATCACAAAGTTCCAGAAGTCCTGACGGCTGGTTTTAAGGCTCAGTTTCTGAATACAGGCTGTGTGCATTTCTCTGTGGACTGAGGCTTTGATACTTTCACAGTATTAATATAGAAGCTAGAGCTGATCTATAATCACACTACACATGGACACACACCTTTACACTGGTGGGAGATTTAAGCGTTCCCTTCATTGGACAAAAGTACACAGATATCAGTCAGTGGTCGTCTGATGTCCCACACAATCGTCCTGTTTCAGAAGGACGTAGGTCACGTGAAGAACATGAGACCTTTAACTCTGCTGCGGTGATCAGAAACTGGATCACATGTTTACAGATCTGAGGAGGTGTCAGGTCACCAGGAGGACTCAGGAACGCTGCTGATGAAGGAGCTGGAGACACTTTTGGTCTCAGTGGCTGTAAACAGTTAACAGTCCTGGACGCTCCGGTTTGACCTCAGTGCCCCCCCCACCCCCCAGCTCGGCCTTTTCCTGAGCTGATTTCCCATCATGCAGACTTCCTCCCTCATGTGAAACTGCTAAGCTGAATAAACTGACTGGGTCGACCCCCGTGGCCACGAGGCCAAGTCTGCAAATCTCCCATCTGAGTGGCCCATGGGGAGG
>NW_019524643.1:23967-26849 GCF_002814215.2 Seriola lalandi dorsalis | reverse complement strand
GGGGGGTGATGGTGGGGAGGGGGGGTTAAATCTGCGGGTAGGTGTAGAGGTTCATTAGGAGAAAGGCTGATGAAATCCTGATTTGGACACTCAGGTATCGATCCCACAACACTGAGAAATATTCAGAAAGTAATTTAATCCAAACATGATGTTCAGTGAAATTAAAATAAATTGATGCGACTGCTGGTGACATTTAAATATTCCTCTCATTCAATTGTATTTTTATAATATATTTAAAAATACAGGGAAATTATGTCTGATGTTTATATTCACTGCAATATTATGACACAGTGCATCACATGATCTGCAGTTCCTCCTGTGGCCACTATGTGAAGAAAACAGGTCATGGTCTGCCGTTGGTGTGAAGACGTATATCGAACTGTATTAGTTACTAACCAAGGGACATTGACATTGTGAGGTCGTCACAATGTTGACCTTTGACCTTTGACAACCTAAATCAAATCATTAAACCAGACCAGTGTCAGCTCGACGGTCAGACTGGGAAATAAATTCAGCCTTGGATTGATCCACTGGGACCAGCCGCACAAATGACACTGATGGAGCCAGTAATAACCCTCATGGGTTAAAAACTTTATGGATGTTTTGATGGTCCATTGGCCGACCAGGATCTGATCTGTTAGTCCTCAGTCCAGTCATCTCACCTGTGGGCGGAGCCTGTGTTTTTATAAACACTGGGGGGAGCAACAGTTCAACAGGAGGTACTCACCTGCACTAACATGCACTCGCTACCAGACCAGCTACCAAAGCAAAGACCAGAGAAACTCAGATTACATCACACACAGAGGGGGCGTGGATTCGTTCTCTGCTCATTACTACACAATATCTTTGCTGCTGTATTAATATTTTAAAATCTAATTTAAAGAATCTTCAATATGTTTTACGATGGTTTAGGGAATTGAAATGAAGGCTTTTATAGACCTGCAGACTTCCTGTTCATCACCAGACTCAATGTAAAATCTACTGAATTTGTCCGTATGATAGTTTCTGTGTTTGAGGAGAAGAGATTTAAACTGAAACGTGACCTCTCTGTGACCTCGCTGTCTTTCACCTCCATCTTGTCATCCTCTCCTTCTGTAGATTTGCCTAAACGCAGCTCGTCTCTGAATCCCGTCCAGGATATAAACAGCTCGCTGCTCCGGCACATTTGCCTGCTGCGTCTGAGCGAGGCCACGCTGGAAAAACAGGACGCATTGTTCACCACGCCCGCCTCCTCCTCCCTCTCACTTCCTTTCTCTCTCTCTTTCCATCAGCTGACTGGGCGAGCGAGGGCATGGCCGTGCCCTGATGCCGTGAAGCCTGACGGGAGACGGGCCGGCAGCAGCGGAGCAGTGATACAGGCTGTGAGTAAGAGATGATGCTGCTGACTCACTGCTGGCCAGACACCAACGTGATCACACATCAATCTGTTGTTTCTTCCCTGAATTCCTCGAGTCCTCACTGTGACCTTTACTCTCCCATGATTTTCATTACAAATAGATCAAAATACACAAAACATAGAAAGATTTAAAGAAGAGAAAAAAAGATTTCCTCCACTGAAGAAGAAACCAGGTTTTCATCTAAAAAGGCCTCAGACACAGAAAGAGATGAGACCAGAGCTCAGGTGGACTGGACTGAGGACTACAGCTCAGATCCTGGTCGGCCAGTGGACCATCAAAACATCCATAAAGTTTTTAAAGTCTTTACAGGCTCCATCAGTATCAACGGTGTAACCAGTCCCAGTGAATCAGTCCAAGGCAGAATTTCTTTCCCAGTCCGATCGTGGAGCTGACACTGGTCTGGTGTACTGGGAGGAGAACCCTACGAGCTGCTAAAGGCTCCAGCAGGACTCAGAACTGGTTTTATGCCTCTGTGCTGGCGACAGTCAGAGTTTGTTTTCAGGTTTTCTGTCTGTCTCAGTCTCATGGACATGATATCTCAGTAACACCTTGAGGGAACTTCTTCAATTTTGGCAAAAATTTCCACCTGGACACGAAGACAAACTGATCTGATTTTGGCGGTCAAAGGTCAAAGGTCAAGGATAGTGTAACTCCATAAGTCACTTTTTGGCCATAACTCAAAATTTCACACTGATGGTTCATATTTTGTATGACTCTGGATAAACAGGGATGTAACCTGAAACAAGTCCAAGTTTTTTTCTGTTCTGTTTTTTCTGATCCAGACAGTCCTCAGCAGGAGTCTATTGTATTTTTAAGGACAACCAGCTGAGCAAATAGACAGTCTATCGTTTTTGCAGTATACCATCTAAATCTCTCATCCAACAGGCTTCTTCAGTTCAGAGGTCTGAGGATCCAGAACTGAAGAAGCCTCTTGGATGAGAGATGAAACGTCTTCATGTAACTGCAGCCAAGTCCAGATGCCCCTCGATGCAACTGAAATCTCCCAGTTCACAGAAATGATTTCAACCAGTTTCCAAATGAAATCAGCTTCTTTGAAGACATGATCATCTTAATACAAGAAAGCGTCTGAGACATGGTTTATGTTTTCTGTCTTCGCTGTGCTTGAATCATGAAAAATGAAACAGTTTTAAACATGTTTAAATATTCTCTCTGCACTGTTGTTCTTTTTGAGGACTCAGTTTCAGAGAGAAAAGACTTGGAAAAGACGAGATGCAGCTGCGCAAGAAAGACAAAAATGAGATTAAAACAAAAACAACTTGAAGAGCAGACATGCGGCAATGTCAAACAGCATACACCAGACTTCACAGAAAATAATTCACTGTTAATGATCTGGATCTTCAACAAAATGTAATGGGTTCTTCTCTGGACCAGGTCCCAACCCTCCACCAAGTTCAGTGCAAATCGACTCAGAATTTTTTTTGTGCTATCCTGCTCACAAATAAACAAACAGACAGAACCTCGTGA
>NW_019524643.1:19102-23475 GCF_002814215.2 Seriola lalandi dorsalis | reverse complement strand
GCTCCGGCTGTCAGCTGGACTCCCTGCTCAGGGGTCCCTGCAGGCAGAGAGGAGGAGAGGGAAAGAAGAGCTCTCACTCCGCCTGCAATTCCAGGGCCCACATTTTGACCACATAGCAGATATCTTCTAATAAAGCATGTCAGGGTTATTTCGACCAAATTATATTAATAACTACAATTTATTCTCTAGATATCAAGGCTTCATGTTCTTATAAGTTCTCTATTTTCTAGTCTTGTCTACTAATGTTTGTTGGTGCTTGTTTTAGTACATTTTCAACACAGTGGTGACAAACTGGCTGTAAAACCACCATCACTGGCTTTCATATCTAAATAAGATCCAAAATGAACACTGACACAGTTCAGCTCATTTGGCTAATGTTAGCTCGTACACCATGGGAAAACAGTTCCTAACAGCAGTAACCACTAATCTGTTAACACTGATGCTAGCTGCTTTGCTAAATGTCCTTGTCGGTCAGTAAGGAGGCTGGCAAAGACTTGTTACTGTTTGTTTGCAACTTTTAAATTTGTTTACATTTCGTTATTGCAATTTTATGTAAAGCACTTTGAGCTGCATCTCATTTATGAAATGTGCTTATATCAGTAAAGTTATTATCATATTATTATTATTATCATCATCATCAAATTACTGTTTTAATTTTAATTTAATCATACTTTAAATTATATAATCATAAATTAAAAATATATATTTAAAATTTACAGTTTCTTAATTTCAGTATTTTTGTTCCTATATACTTCTTTTATTAAACCATTTAACAGATTTTTATTATTGGTTGTAAAGGTGCCACGACATTAAGTTTTCTTTTATCTGACAGGATGTTGTTCAGTCCTCCTGCTGATGGCAGAAGCATGTGAATCGGAGTGAGGCCTCTCCCCTCCACACACACAGACGATCTTCGTGTGTTAGCTCTGTGGAAGAAGATCGGGGCACGGTGAGCATGCGCCCGAGGGGTCGTCGAAGAATCCAGTGAAGAGAGCCCGGGAGCACGAGCCGAGTGTCGGCGCTGACGTCACGACCCTACATTGAGAGCTCGAGCTGAGTTGTAAGCGCGAGCTTAGACGGAGGCGCGCCGAGGCAACGGACACAACGACGATGAACACCGGTCGGTGCGACTCTGCCGCTTTCTGACGGAAAATACAACCGTGTTTTTACTCTTTTTGTGGGTTATTTCTTCCTTCCAGCGACGTAAACAAGCCGACGGACATTTTGGAGAGTTGTACGTTCTCTTTGGGGAAACAACATGTCCTCCGCGGCGGTTGCTGCCTCCAGAAGGCAGTCCTGCTATCTGTGCGACTTGCCCCGCATGCCGTGGGCGATGATCTGGGATTTTACCGAGGCCGTGTGCCGCGGATGTGTCAACTACGAGGGGGCCGACCGGATTGAATTTGTTATCGAGACTGCCAGGCAGCTTAAGAGAGCACACGGCTTCCAGGACGGCCGCTCTCCGGGGCCGGGAAAGCCCCAGCACGCCGGGAAGGAGATCAACCACTCTGCCGGAGACCAGGGCTCCCGTCCGCCGCAGCCTCTGGACCGCTACCCGCTGTCTGACCGGCCGCCCCGGCTGGGACCGGAGTACCAGGCGGGCAGGCAGGCGAACGGCCTCCCGGTGCCGAACGGATTTCCAAAACCCGACGAGCCCCCGGAGCTGAACCGCCAAAGCCCCAACCCCCGCAGGACTAGCACGGTTCCTCCCAACCTAGTGCCTTTGGTGAACGGCGGCATACCTACCGTGCATCCGCTCAACGGTCGCCCGGCTCAGATGGGTCTTCCCGGGGCTCTGGTCGCGCCGGGCCCCGGGGAACACGGCAAGCGTCCGGAGGAGCTGAAAGACAAACACAGGCCGGATAGCCTGTCGGACATGTCGGACAGCCACAAGGAGTGGATGGGCAAAGGCAAAACAGTGCGGGACATGATGGCGCTGCACACGTTCGACAGCAGGTTTAAAAAGGACCACGCCGCCATGCAGAGGGTGATGGGATATGAAACCGGTGCCACTTCCTCAAAGACAGGTACGACAAGTTCTGGTTTTCCCAGCACTGGAATGTTTTCAACAGGCGCTATGAAAACAGGAAATGAAATAATGTGTCAGCGTGTTTTAGTGACGGCGCTCGGACCGACGGGCTCGGCGATGCCACGCTGCTGAAACGCACCCGTTCACCTCTGAGCAGCGGGGGCTTGGCGGAAAACAGCAGCGACATAAAAGACGCTTTATTGGCTCAGTGTGTTGAGAAATTTCCTGTCTGTCAGTATTCACTCGGGAGCATGCTGGAGAGTGCGTAGTGTTTGTGTGTAGTGTCGTGGTTGTGTTAACCCTCCCTCTTCCTCTTCCTCTTCCTCTTCCTCTGCCACAGACAGGGGGAAGCACCCGCGGAGCATGAAGAGGAAGGCCTCCCCCGAGCCAGACGGCGAAGGCAGCGCCCCCAAGATGAACGGCGGCGAGGGCCAGCCGTGGCTCCCCTCGCCCTCCGAGGTCCTGAAGATGCCCCCGGCTGCCCTGCCAGGCTTCTCGGCAGCTCCCCCCTCCACCATCTCCCCCCACTCCCGCACCACACCCCCGGAGGCCGCCACGGCGCAGAACGGTCAGTCCCCCATGGCGGCGCTCATCCTCGCCACTGACAACGCAGGCGGCACGGGCTCACCTAAGGATGCCAACCAGGTACACTCCACCACGGCAGGCGCGCGGCGGAATAGCGGCAGCCCGCTGTCGCCGTCCTCGGCCTCTCAGAGGAGGCTGGCCCAGAGGGAGGGACCGGTGAGCTCCAACCCCTCTGCTCCACACGCGGCCGGCGGCATGGACCCCCACGCGCCGCCGCCGCAGAGCATTCCAGACTCTTCCGTGCCGCCCGGCAGCGTGCCGCTGTGCTGCACCCTGTGCCACGAGCGGCTGGAGGACACGCACTTTGTCCAGTGCCCGTCGGTGCCCTCACACAAGTTCTGCTTCCCCTGCTCCCGGGAGAGCATCAAGCAGCAGGGCGCCACCGGGGAGGTGTACTGCCCCAGCGGCGAGCGGTGCCCGCTGGTCGGCTCCAACGTGCCCTGGGCCTTCATGCAAGGGGAAATAGCCACCATCTTGGCCGGGGACATAAAGGTAAAAAAGGAGAGGGACCCTTAAAATGTTCACCAGCTGTTTTTTTTCTTGGAACATTTTTCCTTTTGTAATCCGACTACGGCAACTGCAGCAGGACAAAAACACCCAAATATAAATCATCCAGCACGCCCCAGAGAAACTGACAGACATGTACATACTGGACACAAGGGAAGTGTACACTTCGTAAACATGGCTGTATAATTTTTTGATTTTTCTTTTTCAATACATTGTGTTTCTATATTTTTGAAGATAAGAAGGTATGTACTCCTCATAACAGACTCCCCATCATCACACTTGTTTCTCTTCAGTCTCGGTGTACTTTAGGTCTGGAGACAGTCCCTGTCAAACATAGAATGTGACTAATCTGAGCACTTGGCAAAAAATTAATAAAAAAAAAAACAACAAAAAAACTAAGAAAATGCTTCTAGCTGTACATGTATGCACTTGTTTAAGAAAAAACTTGCCAAATACAGTTTCAGACCTTGTAATAATACCTCCAGTGTCTCTGTGGTTTGCTTATTTTCCACAATCGGCGAGCCAGGAGTTGGTCGGAGAGTCATGGTCTGATTGTGAATCAGTCATGATGCAATACCTTCCAACAGGAAAAAACCGGCTTCCAGGGAAGAGTGGGTGGAAGAGAAGTCAAGGAGAGGGAGGCAGGGAGGGAGGGGGTGAAGGCCGGGGTAGAAGTGTGTTGCATAAACATTTTGTACAGTAAATTACACGTAGGCGGACCGAGGTCGCTCTCTGCCTGTCTCTTATACACATCTACCTGACATGTCCCGGCTGCTGGATGAATCCGCGCCCCGGCTCCAGTGAAAACACACCGGGGGACGTGAGGTCACGAGCGGCGGGACTCTTTGTTGCGTCGCCGGTTTTTTTTTTTTTTTTTTTTTACCACAAAACCGAATCCAAACCAGCTTCATGAGACAAAACGGTTCCTGTCAGAGAGGATTTAAATGAGACGTGAATCTCGTTTATCTGATTTTATTTTATTTATTTTTTATTTTTTTGCTAAAGCAGCACATATTTGCCACACCTGTGCTTTTATTTTGACGGTGATATTCTACATAAAAATGTGGATATTTTTCTTTCCGGCTGATTATTATTATTATTTTTTTTTTAACTTGAAGAAAAATAACACGGAGTACAGACGGGCCTCTCCCCCAGAGTATGGGGGGGTATAAATGCCTTGCTCAGAGGTCACGTGCGCCTCAGTGGAATTCCTGAGTCACCGCCCCCCCTTCCTCTTCTTCGTCCCCCCCCC
>NW_019524643.1:16644-19082 GCF_002814215.2 Seriola lalandi dorsalis | reverse complement strand
CCTGCAATAACACGCCTTCCACTGTTCAAGGTTGATCACACAGAGCGGATGAATGGGGGCCTGTGTGTGTGTTTATACCGGGGCCCCCGTCGCTTCCAGCCGCCATTCAGAGCAGCAGCGGCGGCCCAGGAGGAGAAACATTAACCCCTTCCTGGTTCAGCTCGCCAGAATAAAATACACTGATTTTGCTTTTAAACTTCAGTTTGCACATTTGCAAACATCTGGCATGAGAAGCTGGAGGAAGGAGGATTTTCTTTTTCCTCCCGTTTTATTGGCTCATTTCTTGATACCTGAGCTTTGGAGATATAATCAGGATTTAACCCCCCTTTTTTTTTCTTCCTGTTAATCCTCTTTCAAACATCACCTGGTTCCAGCCTCTCATCTGAAACATCACCCAGCAGTTTAAACCATTTTCCCGACAGGCAGATGAATCAACAGTGAAAATAATGTCTAGTTGCGTTTCCAAAGCGCTGGATGCGTCAGAGTCCTCCAGTGTCGCCGGGTTGAATCAGTCCAGGTCAGCTGACAACAGGTCAGCTGTGGATTATGTAATGTGTGTGTGTGTTTTTTTTTTCACTGATGAAATTCCTCTGACGTTCTTTCTGTGTTTGATGTGAAAGATCCTTCTTCAGTGTGAGTCACTGAGACTTTCAGACCGGTACTTTAGTTCAGTGACCTTTCACCTCAACAATGTTGGCGGCTCGACTCCAACCCCGTAACAATATGGAGGCTAAATAACTTCTTATTTTACTGGTAACGATGGAACGTTCAGGACTGAACCTGAAGCAGAGGAAGCTCAAGTTTACCACCATCTGTCTCTTTTCTCTCTTTCCTTTTTAACTCTTCCTCTTGTTGACCAGATATCCATGTATTTCTCCAGTTGTTGCCATGGATGCAAACTTTAAGCGCAAAATCAGACGGCGAGCAAACGAGTATCAGAGTGACGGGCTTTAATACGAGAAAAACAACATTTCAAATGTTTTAAAAACAATTTAACAACATTATTTATATTTTTATTTTCTTATGTCCACAGGTTGGACACCACTGCTTTACTCAAACTAAATGAAATATCTTCTTGTGAATTAAATACAGAATAAGACGCAACATCGTCAGTTAGAAATTCTCTGTTAAATGAAAAGTGATGGGCTAAAACCTTAAAGCTCCTCCAGTGTAAAGGTCTGTGTCCATGTGTAGTGTGATTATAGATTATAGATCAGCTCTAGCTTCTATATTAATACTGTGAAAGTATCAAAGCCTCAGTCCACAGAGAAATGCAGATCAATGAACCTGGTTCTTCAGACTCTGTCTCTCTGTCTGACGTTTTACACATTTAATTACTTTGAAACTAAAATCTGTCACTTCTTCAGCTGCTGGAAGTTTAATACAACAACTCAAGGTCCACTTACTAGCTTTTTCCAGAGCTTCATCTCCATGTGATGGAGTATGATGAAGACACCGACCTGTTGTTACTAGAGCTGCTGAGAGGAGATGTGAAACTACACGGAGATGCTTTTTATATCTTCTGATGGATCAACACTTCAAAATAAAACACAGGAAGTGTAAAATATGGAGCTTTAACATCGTGTTAATCTACAGTACTGACATAACTACAGATGTTGAACCCTCCCAGCTGTGTTGTGGCCCCCTGAAGGACCACGGGCCTCATGTTGAGCTCTGACAGAAGCCACTGCAGTCTGCTGCTTTTTACAGCGCAGAAGAAAACGAACACATTTATTTGCATCAGTGTTTCCTTCACTTTGCTGCTGCACGGACACTTTAACTTCACTTTGAGCAGTTATTGTCTCAACACACAGCTGGCAACAACACCGCCAAAATAAAATCCAGTCTGACTGTTAAAATGTTGATTTAAATGAACCTGGTTCTTCAGACTCTGTCTCTCAGGTTGATGTTGATCTTATCAGTTTCTATTTTACACATTTAATTACTTTGAAAAATCTCCCACAGTTTCTGTGATAATTAACTTTTTCTGCAGCGTCATCTCCATGTGAGTGGAGTGTGATGAAGACCATGAGGTGCAGTTGAAAGTGAGTTTCTTGTACTTGTGTTGGGGGGGCCACCGGGGCCCTTGAAGGGTTGATGAGTAGAGGAGCGGCTTCTACCTTCAGCTTTAAAGAAACAACTCAAACCCTCAGATGGTTAAAGCTTCAGTCTTCTTCTTTTGATGTCTACCAGCCAATCAGACGGCTGGTCCAAACCAGATCCAGACCTCCTCCCTCCCTCCCTCCCTCTCCCTCTCAGGCCGGTTCATCGTTGGCGTGAGGTCGGCCTCAGATTCCAGCTCTTCCCTTTTCATCTCTCGCCGAAACCCGACACCCAGAGGACCCGGGGAGCCGGTGGCCCGAGATTAATGGGTTTGCTCAAATTACGTGGCACACTCGGGAGAAAAACTCTGGGTTTCTCCCCCCTCTTGCCCCCCC
>NW_019524643.1:11108-16624 GCF_002814215.2 Seriola lalandi dorsalis | reverse complement strand
CCCTGTTCACTCTGTTTGTTCAGCTGTCTCTCACCCAGCGCTCTCCTCCTCCTCTTCCTGCCTCTGAAGTGCAGGATGAGGCTGGAGGAAACACGTCTTGAACTCGTTGGCTGCAGAACAGCAAACACACGGCGAGCAGGAACAACAAACTCAGCTGTTCTCCCACCAAAACACTCGACGAGGAGGGGGTTCATCTGAGATTCATCCCTGATTGACCTCACCCCCCCTCCCTCCCGGTGGCTGCTTTTAATTGATTTCACACTTGAGAGGAGAGACTGTACCTGGAGGGAACATCCAGTACATGAAGTCAGACTTATGTTGCCTTGAAACGGGGTCGGGAGGTGAATCCCTCTCCCCGCAGGAGGCAACACTTTGTGGGTGACGAGAACAGAGGTGATACAGTGGAACGGCTGGAAGAAGCATCTGCTGTGGAGGAAATAATGATAATAATAATGTCGCACCACCGCCACATGTAAAGGGCAGATGATGGTGTTTGAGATGAACCGCTTCCTCTGTCTCTCTGTTCACTCCTCACTGGCTTCTTACCTTCTCCTTCTCACCTGCCTGGAGCCTACCACCAGCTCAGGTAAGTGTGGGGGTGAGATAATCCTACACCTGCCTGTCCAAGCAGATCAACCCCCCTCCCCTCGTACTCCTGCCCAGTCCCTCACTGCTGAGAGATGACACACACCTGTTTCCCCTTTACCTGACTGAGCTGATGATCACCCCCCCCCAACACATCAACCAAAGATCAACCACACAAACATTAATAGAAACATCCGACTAAATACTGATTAAATAACAATAATTATTATTATTATAATCATTTTCTCTTTCACCTCATCTGAGACAGTTTGAGGACGAGGTCAGTTATTCCTCTTTGTGTTGGGAATTTCTAAACATAAATATTAATATTACAATGTAAACATTGATGCTCGTGTGTCAGCAGGTCGTGATGGTTCAGGTCCGGTTCAGGTCCGGTTCAGGTCCGGTTCAGGTCCGGTTCAGGTCCGGTTCAGGTCTGGATGTACGACCCTCTGCTGCCATGTGACCTCACCATTAGCAACATGTGCTGCCGCTGGCTTCAGGACGTTCGGGGGGGGGGGGCTTATGTTTACCATGTGCTCCTGGGTCATTGTGTCCAAAGGAGCGGCTCATACTGGGGGGGGGCGGGGCCAGGGGCCCCTCTTCATGTGGAGTGTGTCCAAATCCAAACGCTGTTCAAAAGGTCAGCCAGCCCCCGCGTGAAAAACGACCCCGGCTCAGGCAGAACATGATGCAGCCTCACAATGGTCGGCCTGGCCCCCGCCAAGTCAGCACTTTCACAGATCTGCCCCCGGTCTTTAAAGGCCCCGCCCCCCCAGAACAGCGTGTTCTGTCAGTTTCACTGCCTTCATGGCACATATCGGTCTTTCTTGCAAATCCTTTAAAATAAAAGTTGAAACTGTCGCTGTCAGACCGACATCACATCTTCAATAAAACTTTATTGTTCCTCTGGGGGCGTTCAGTCAGAGCGGCAGCTGCAGAGAGAGAATATGTGCATGGAAACTGAATGAATGAGCAACAAGAAACAACAGATCAGATAAACAGCAGCGTTTACTGAGAAAAGGCAGATAGAGGAAATTCTGGTGGAAACTAAATCTGCCGATCTGACAGAGTTGATGGTGTGACCTGTATTTTCCAGATGACCTGAAGATGTTGGTGTTGATGGGGGGGTGAGTCAGATAAGACCTGTCATATGTTGTCTAGCTTCACTGACAAAAATCAAACCTTCTACAAAGTCTGCAGGACGGATCTGAGACAGGAAGGAGACGGATCCGGGGTCGTTTATAGGGACAGATGAGGTTCAGCTGGCGGTCGTCATCAAGGCGGAGCTCCGACTTCTCTCTGCATCTTTTTGTTTTGGTCACAGATCTGCAGTGGGTTGTTATAACACTGAATCTGCTCTACGAAGCTTCAAGTGCAGGTTTGGTCGAGCAGAACGTTTCCTCTCTTTCCAAATTCTTTTGTGTTAAATCAGTAATTTGAGTTAATTATTACAAATAATAGAGAACAAGCCGTTTTAGTTCCACACAGTTCAAGTTCACTCTGCTGTGATGATGATGATGATGATGATGATGATGTTTGTGCTTCATTACTCTCAGTTTTATTGATGCCTTTTTAAACAAATGAGATAAATGAACATGGCTTTCTTCAGTTTCTCCTTAAAGCTCCTCCAGTGTAAAGGTGTGTGTCCATGTGTAGTGTGATTATAGATTATAGATCAGCTCTAGCTTCTATATTAATACTGTGAAAGTATCAAAGCCTCAGTCCACAGAGAAATGCACACAGCCTGTATTCAGAAACTGAGCCTTAAAACCAGCCGTCAGGACTTCTAGAACTTTGTGATGTCACAACAAAGCAGTCACCAAGCCCCGCCCACCTGGACCCACCATCCAAACCTTGCAGGATTTGGTTTCTCTGAGTGTTTTTACCTGAAATCTGCTGTATTTTTATTGGATCACTCAGAAACCAGTCAGCCAATCAGAAGAGAGGCTCAGAGCTGGGCAAGAAACTCACCAAAATAACTGACTGTTATAATGTTGATTTAAATAAACCTGGTTCCTCAGACTTTGTCTCTCAGTCTGACGTTGATCTCGTCACTTTCTGTTTTACATGTTTAATGACTTTGACTGCAGGATAGTTGCTGCTGCTGTGACAACACACACACAAAAAAAAAAGATCCGTGATCTCTCTCTTCAGAGAAACAAAGCAAAGAAGCCGAACGTCTTAAACGTCAGTGTCTTGATAAAGAAACCTGAAAGTGGAGCTCTGTGATGACAGAGATCAGATTATGATTCTGACCAATGACTCTTCAGGATTTAGGTCTAATTCTTTCTTTTATTTCGAGCTCATGTTCCTGTGATTGGATCTGCATGAGAACATCTGGTGGATGTCACCACAGCTGGTGATCGGCCCCGAGGCGATGAGGGATTTTACCTCGACATGACAACTGTAAAGCGGCAGCTAAAAGTCGCTCCTGTCCTGACTGCAGCAGGAAAGGGGGGGGGGGTATATGGGGTTGCGGAGGGTCAGACTCAGCAGCTGCACTCTCTATAATTAGCCGTGGAGGTGGGCAGAGGCTCCTGTGCCATTAATCAGTGAACTCCCAGCAGCCAGCACCAAGAAAGGAACGCGGCGCCGTGTCGACTCTTTATCTGGAAAAGAGGTTTACAGAGCGAAGGTCCAAATATAGCAGCCAACGCCGAGAGCTGCGGCCCTGTTGCCTGGATATCCCTGCTGGAAGGTAAACAGAGGGGATGCTGGATTTGCCACGTCAATGAGCTGGCAGGAAGTAAAGGCCACAGCGAGGGGGGAGGAGAGGGGGGGGGGCGATCCCTTTCATCCAGGCTGATACTCTCTAACCTGAGAGCAGCAGGCTGGAGAGGCGTCTTCTACAGTCGAGCCGAGGGGTTTAGAAGCGGCGCGCTCCTTATCTGGCCGACAGTTTTATTACGCAGCAGACGGAGCGAATCTGATATCGATCACATCAGACCTGCAGAGATAAAACAGACAGGAAGTCTCTCTCTGCTGCAGCATCCAGAGCCACAGCGCACAGGTGAGGACGAGCAGACACAACACGTGGAGGCACAGTCATCCAGACAAGAGGAAATATCAGAGGTAAAACTGAAAACAAAACTGAAATCTGGAAGATGTAGGTTTTCAGGTGCCCACCGAGATCTTTATCCTCTGAGGTGAGTCAGCTCTGAAGTGTCTGAGCTCAGTGACTCCGTCTACAGATAAACTCCATCTTACCATGAAGTTCACCGCTGAGGTTTCCTGGTACGACGTCAGAAAGCCGAGACACGCAGCAGCGTTTAAAGAAAACGGAAATCAGTGGAAAATAAAAGCTGGACATGTGTGTCTTTAAAGACTCACAAGTATGTAACAATATATAAAACAATATGTAATAATAACATACTCGAATCCCTCCATCGCTCAGACGAGCTCCCTGTTTATCCAGAGTCAGAGAAACTATGAGCCATCTGTGTGACCTTTGACCTTTGACAACCAAACTCTACTTAGTTCATCCTTGAGTCCCAGTGAATATTTGTGCCAAATTTGAAGAAGTTCTGTGAAGGCGTTACGGAGATATCGTGTCCGCGAGAATGAGGCGGACGGACGTGAAGACAAAATGGCCGCCGTTCTGACCGTTTGAGAAACAGAGGTTTAAAACTGAGACAGAGTGAGACCTCCTCATGGTGTCGT
This sequence comes from Seriola lalandi dorsalis, assembly GCF_002814215.2. Lineage (NCBI taxonomy): Eukaryota > Metazoa > Chordata > Actinopteri > Carangiformes > Carangidae > Seriola > Seriola lalandi. The sequence continues at coordinate 12,376 of NW_019524643.1, read as the reverse complement.
CTTTTCACTTGTGCTGGTGTATTGATCTGGTTTGTGTTTCAGCTGGTCCTGGCCGACCTCAGTGTGGGCGTGGATCACCTGTCTGCTCCAGACCGTCTCACCTGGTGAACGTGTTCACTCTCACTTCCAGCTGCTGAACCACTTTATGTTTGGACCCTTTTGTTTTGACATTTCTTTCATTTCCTGTTTTATTTTGTATTACTCCCCTTGTGTGTCTCGTGGTTATTTTACTTCCTGTCTTTGTCTTGTGTTTCCCTCCTGGTTGATTGTTGGCCCCGCCCTGATGTGTTTCACCTGTGTTCAGTCACCTGTGCCTCCCTGGTGTGTATTTAGTCTCTGTCTCTGTCACGTCGTATATATGATGAATTTTCACATAGAACATGTTGTGAGTGTTCAATGTGAAAATAATGTTATGTTTAAAACCCTTTTTCCAGCTGCTTTTCCTTTTCCTGTTAGCTAATCCATTAGCTTAGCCATTTAGCTTCTCCTGTTAGCCTTTCTGTGACACACTGGGCTTCAGTGTTGGTCCAATCCCAATTGGCCATGGGATGTAACAGGGTCTCTGATTGGTTGGAGAGCTATGGGTTTCACCAGCACTGACGGCCCAGAGTGTCACAGAGAGGCTAACAGGAGAAGCTAACAGGAGAAGCTAAATGGCTAAGCTAATCGATTAGCTTATAGGAAAAGCAGCTGGAAAAAGGAGATTGAAGATTAGCTGAGCTCACATTTTTAAAATGTCTTTTCAAACAGTTTTTCAAATTCTATCATTAATCATAAATTAATAAATATATTAATAACTGGTTTATTTAATGAGAGTTTATGCTCTTTAATAAATCCATGTTTAAATCTGAAGTATTTATTGATGATTAATCGTTCATTTATAAATTCTTTAAGGTCTATTGAAATATGAAGTGAATGCTTTATTAGTTTCTCAGTGACGTCGCGGCTCCATGTTCTTTCTTTGTTTAAAGAGTTTTCTCTGTCGTTCATCTGGTCTGTGGAGCGTCAGGTTTTCTTCCCTCCTCTTCCCCTGAGCTTCGTGTTTCATCTGCTTTTTGGAAACAGCTCTGAGATCTGCTCTTTAAAGGGGGGGGGCCGTCCCTCCCTCCCATCCTTCCGGCCCCTCTGTTTAGCCTCAGCTTTGAGCGTTAGCTTTTAAATACAGTGTGGTTTGTGCTGCAGGGTGGAGTTGGGCTCTCAGCCGTGTTGTGGGGGGGCCGTGGTGGTGGGGTCTTCCTCAGATCTGCTTTGTAATTAACCCCCCCCCC
>NW_019524643.1:9876-10905 GCF_002814215.2 Seriola lalandi dorsalis | reverse complement strand
CTTCCTGTCCCCCCTCCCTGCTATATTTGATCTGTGCGCTGACGTCAGCTCGCCTCCTCTTATCTCTTATCTCGGGGACGACGGAACAACCGGAGCAGAACCACAACACTCAGAACACTCAGCGTCTCCGCCTGCAGCGGTCACCAGGAGAACCTCCATCACAGAACCTCCATCACAGAACCTCCGTCACAGAACCTCCATCACAGAACCTCCATCACAGAACCTCCGTCACAGAACCTCCGTCACAGAACCTCCGTCACAGAACCTCCATCACAGAACCTCCGTCACAGAACCTCCGTCACAGAACCTCCATCAGCTAAACAAATAACTGCATCTTTCCTTTCATGTGTTTCTGTTGAACAGATGTAAACCCCCCCCCCATCTGATGGTTGTTGAATCAGCTTCACCTGTTTTTTCTTTTATTCCCTGTAAAATAATCTTTTTCTTTAACATGTTTTTTTCTCTTTGTTGATGTTTCCTTCCTGAATCAGATTAAATCAGATTAAATCAGATTAAATCAGATTAAATCAGATTAAATCGACACGTGTCACGTGATTCAACGGAGACACGTCGTGTTCATCATGGTTTTTAATGTGTTTGTGTTTGAATGTAAAAATGAAGATGTCTGACAGAGAGGAAGCTGCTGCAGTGGGTTTTTGTTTTGCTGAGCTAAACATCTGTGAGTGTGTCGACGAAGGCGTCCACAAACTTTTGACCATTAAGTCTTCTCCTCACCAGATTCTCCTGTGACCCTTCGACCTTCGACCTTTGCTCTGTGACATAAACACAGATCTTATCTCGGCTGTGCAACACACATGTGGCAACATCTGCCTGATGAGAATCCAGTGTGTGTGTGTGTGTGTGTGTGTGTGTGTGTGTGTGTGTGTGTGTGTCTGGATCACCACGGAGATCCGGAGCTGAGAAGAACGAAGCAGTTTCACCTCTGACTCGTGGAAAACCGCTGCTCCAAAAACAACGACACATATTTAATTTTCTCCCTGCTCCAGTTTCATAAGGGGGGGGGGGAGG
>NW_019524643.1:1694-8058 GCF_002814215.2 Seriola lalandi dorsalis | reverse complement strand
CCCTCCTCCTCCTCCTCCTCCTCTGTTATAACTGAACTGGGACAGTGAAATCCTTCCTCTTTCATCAGAGAGGAAACAAAACAAAACCCATAATGCTGCCTAAGCTGCCTCAGCGTGTCTTTTTTTTTTCACATCCCCAAACTTCATTTTGATTTTCAGTGATGAAGAGGAGGAAGAGGAAGAGGAAGTTTGAGCCGTTAGTCTGACTCCATTTTGTCTTGAAGGTTTAAGGTTTCAGACGTTACTGATCCACAGAGTTTGTCTCCGACACAACCAGAACTTTTGTTTGGTTGTTTGTTGTTGGTTATGTTGACTTGTTTATGTTGTTTTATCTATTTTTCTTTTTTTTTCTTGTCGGATGTTTCTAATTTAATTTACTTCACTGGTCGTAAATTGTTTCTGTCAGCATATTGATTAGCCTTGGGTTAGCCTTCGTACAAGACGCTTGGCTGTGCTAACGATGCTAACGGGGACGTACTGTGATGGAGCGCCACACAGGCCCCTCCTCTTTGACCATTTCTGGATTAGCTGGGAGTTAGGGGGCGGAGTCAGACACTGCCAAGATGGCGAAGGTGGAGCAGCTCACTCTGAGCTTCAAAAATCTGTGGGTGACGTCACAGAGGCGACGTCTGATCTGACCTCGGCGCTTTGTGTGTGTGTGTGTGTGTGTGTGTGTGTTATGTAAGACACACACACGTGTTCACTATATGTAACTGGTGTGAATACAGGCGTGTTACAGTGAAAGTTTCCATGTGCTGTTGGCGTGTAATGAGACTCACTGTGTGTAAACAACCTCACGCTGCGTTGCTCCTCCGCCTCGTCACTGCTGCTTTCATCTGGCGGCGAGGCGGAAGTGGAGACATGTGTTTCTAATCCCGCCGCAGGTCAGAGCCAATCAGCCGACTCGACTCTGATCATTTCAAAGGCTCCGACACAGTAAACACACACACACACACACACACACACACACACACACAGAGCGAGATGAGGAGAGTGTTTACCCCTCAGTCTTCTCCTGGACAGGCTGGCGGCTGGCGGCTGATAGATGGAGGGTGGAGCCAAGACATCAAAGTGCGGCGGCTCCTCTGCCTCGGACCTTTTGTCTCTGAGGTTAACCGCCGGGTTGGCTGCTGGACTGGCGACCTTTGACCCCTCGCTTCTTCCTCTCTGGGGTCAGAAAGTGGCTGCTGGATGGAGTCGGAGGTTTACTCCCGACTGAAACGTGAAATCCATTTTTTTTCTTCAGTGAAGTGAATGAAAACGAGTGAGGCTTATTTTGTCAAATCACCATGGCAACAGATGCTGCGTGGCTCAGCTGCTCTGGACCAGTGTCTCCTCTCAGTCTGACATCACAACAAAAAAGAAAAAAATATTCTGGACAAAACGTCATATGACTACATTTGTGCGTATGTTTGTCTGGACATGAAGCTGCAGTTCCTCTAACGGCCACTAGAGTCTGGCTCCAACAGTGAGTCAGTCCCCATAGACTCCCATGTTAAAATGTCCAACTTTACAGCACAGTCTCTAAATAAAGATGGCTGCTGCCTCTGTGACATCACCCACAGGTTTCTGAAGCTCAGAGTGAGCTGCTCCACCTTCGCCATCTTGGCAGTGTCTGACTCCGCCCCTAACTTCCAGGAAATCCAAAAATGGAGGCGGGGTGTGTGTGGAGCTGAGACTTTGGTGCATGACAGTACACCCCCGTTAGCAACGTTAGCACAGCTAAGCATCTCACTCGAAGGTTATCCCAAGGCTAATCAATTTGCTGGCTAATTAGCTAGTTAATGAGCTCAGCTAACAAGCTAGGTAAGGTGAACACAGACACTGATACCTGCTAATGAATGCTATCATAAAATAAAATAGTTATACAGTTTGACTCACCTGTAAAAACAGGAGCTCAGCCAAACATTCACTGTGACCACACCCTCCTGTAACTCAAAGAGGCCACGCCCTCAATCCTTCATAACTTTAGATCTTAAAAAAACATAAACAGGTGTCATGAAGGAGGAAATTATCTCTAGAGACCAGAACAGTTTTTGTACCAGGCTGTAAACATGTTTATTTCTGCTGTAAAGTTGGACATTTTAACATGGGAGTCTATGGGGACTGACTCACTGTTGGAGCCAGACTCTAGTGGCCGTTAGAGGAACTGCAGCTTCTGATTGTTTTGGTTAGTGCACAGTATGGTGCCTTAATGGGAGATTTATAGTTGTCACTGCAAAATGTACCAATATGAAGGGACATCGGGCGCCCCCTTTTTCCCCCTTGTGACCCCCAATCATTTGTCTAACGATGCACCTCTGAGTTTAACAAGTGACCAGGAAGAACGAGGTCAGGAGCAACATCCAGGCAGCTGAAGCCTCCATCAGCTGCTGATGGACAGGCGTGGTCTGCTCGTGGTTATGTAAGCGTTCGCCTGTGAACTAAACTTCCAGTGAATTCTCTCCGTCCTCTCAGATCAAAGGCTGTATCCCTCTTCCTGCTTCAGGCTGTGAAATGTGACTTTATTCCCTCCCACTCTCCATCCATGCATACCAATCCGACAGCTCCTACTATTACCACCTTGTGTGTGCGTGGGTGTGTGCACGTGTGTGTGTGTGTGTGTGTGTGTGTGTGTGTGTTGTGTGGCCTCCGGCTGTAGCTGTATATATATCTCCCAGTTCCCAGCTCGGAGTGTTGTGTTTCTAAACTTCGGTCGCTCTTCTCCTTCTCGTGTTGTGTAAGAGCGGCGGCCCACACGGCCCAGCAGAGAGGCGAGGAAACGAGCCCCCGCGGCGCCAAGCGGGACGGGAACCCGAACAGACGGAGGAGGGAGGGGACGGACGACTGCTGCTGCTTTCATCACAGCTAAAGGAGTAATCCGTAAAAAAAACCTTCTTTTTGTCAGTGTGTCTTTGATGTGGAGCAGTAGCTGCTGGCGAACTGGCTCATGACACACACCAGTGATCACCCAGCAACATGAAGACAACAACAACACTCAGCCAAAGAGTTACACAGTAATTACCCCTCCGTCAGAGTGGCAGCCATTTTGTTTTCAGGTCGTCTGTCTGATTCTCATGGACACGATATCTCAGTAACACCCTGACGGAAAACATTCTTTAGGGCTCAAGGATGAACTGATTAGATTTTGGTGCTCAAAGGGCAAAGGTCACGGTGACCTCTTTAGCCGTTACTCAAGACAAGAGTTTTCAAAATAAAACAGAATTCGAGAGATTTCAAAATAAAACACAACTAACATGTATCAGTGTGGATGGAGCCTTAATGCTTTATAGTCAAATACAAATTTGGAACTTTGACCTCCAAAATCAGATCAGTTCATCCTTGAGTCCTAGTGAACGTTTGTGTTAAATTTGAAGAAGTTCCATCAAGGTGTTACTGAGATATCGTGTCCACGAGAATGTGACGGGCGAACAACCCAAAAACAAAATGGCTGCTGCTCTGACTGTCACAGGTGCAGAGCAATATAAATAGTGGAGACAGACATTAAACTAAAACTTATTCCACATTATCTTCCTGTCTCTCTGAAGTGTGGGACACCTCAGGGCTCTGTCCTGGGTCTTCTTCTGTTGTATCTATATGCTTGCTCAGCTCGCTGGACATGGCGGCTGCAGAACCTTCACCCTCTGGCAGAAATAACACCATATTATTAGAGAGTTTCCTGATTGGCTGAAATCAGACGCTGGTGGTTCCTGTGCCGGTGAATCGAGCTTTAACTCGCAGCATTCACCTGATCCTGTCCTCTCATTCACTGCGTCTCAGAGTCGTCCCACAGGCGGGGCAGGATTTCCACCACGACCCCGACAGCTTCACATGCTCTCATCTTTTTTCCCAAGCTAAAAAAAACCCCAGTCCTGCTCTAATAACAGCCTGAGCGTGGAGGCTGAAATCCCCACAGGAGCTCGACTGCAGCGGCAGAGATTTCTCCCCCTCTGTCATTGTTAGCTGTGAACATCTGGTTCCCAGCCATGATTCACGGAGGAGCGCTTCCCTCCTCCTCCTCCTCCTCCTCCTCCTCCTCCTCGGCCGTGGTCAGGGATGGGATCAGGTTTTGTGGGAAGGGGAAAAAAACTCTCTGGTGTCAGTCACAGCCTCATGGAAAGTTATCCAGCAGGCCTGGGGCAGGATATGTTTAGATGATGGCGGTGGTGGTTTAGGTGGAGGAAAGAGGGGGTGGGGGGGTTTGAGGATGGGGAGTGCATATTTGTGAAAGGGGATGTTTGAGTCTGGGCGCTTTGCCAAGAGAGGGAGGAGGGAGCGGGACAGAGGAAGAGGAGGAACAGGAGGAAGAGGAGGATGAACTGAAGGCTGTGAAAGGACAAATTCAAAAAAGGTCAACAGCAGATTTGAAGGTAAAAAAAACAAAGAAAGAAAAGAAATCAGTTAATTCATGTTAAAGGCAGAGTATGTGCATCCTCTGGATATATGAAAATATTAGTTTATATCATAAATGAAATACCCATAGTTGTGTATGTGCTTATTAAAAATATTTAATTTATATATGTGAGCTTATTAAATCAATACATATGATAATTACACATGCTCTTATTACTATTATTATTATTATTATTATTATTATTCATGTTCATTTCCCACAGATGATGATGATGATGATGGTGATGATGATGATGATGATGGTGATGATGATGATGATGATGATGATGATGATGATGATGATGATGGTGATGATGATGATGATGGTGCTGCTCGTGTGCACGGACTGAGAGAGCTTTTTCCTCCTGCAGAGAAAAGCCACAGTGAGGAAGCGTCTACGAGGAGCAGAGCCAAGCTTCCACTGTGGTCGACCTACTTTCACCAGCAGCCAATCTCCACAGAGGAAAATGGCAAAAATATGGAAACCAAGCCTCAAACGCTGCACTCAGAGTCTGGGTTCAGAGGCACTTGAAAGTGGGATTTAAATTGCTCTAAATATGGATGTTTGCAGCTCTGAAGTCTTTCTGGGGATGTGTTTGTGCATATTTTCCTCGACGCTCTGTCAGATGCTTTTGATTCCACTTCAGTTTTTAACTCGCCACTTAAACTGAAAACACACGGAAGACACAGCAACAACACACACATCCCGTCAGCCACCATCTTTGTTTAGTGACCTGAGTGGATCAAACTGTGACTGTGTGACGACCGGCGTCCTCTGGTTGGAGCAAGATCTTAAATGTTCAGCATCATATCTTCACATGTCCTGGTGGTGAAGTCAGGTGGTCGACCCCACCCCCCACCTCCACCCCCAACCCTCCACCTGGACTTACCTAACCCCCCTGAGAGAGCAGAGGGGGTTGCTGGGTAAACTGGTGTCTAAACTGAACCAGAGGAGGTGGGAGAATATAAATAACATCCCCCACACTGACTGTGTGACCCCCCTCCTCAAACTGTGTGTGTGTGTGTGTGTGTGTGTGTGTGTGTGTGAGCAGCTTTTTCTGGAAACACAATGAACATTACATTTAAAACAAACATCTGAAGCTCGACCTGGTGAGACCTAAAACCTCCAGTACCCTTAACACACACACACACACACACACACACATACACACACACACATACACACACATACACACACACACACACATACATACATACACACACACACATACACACACACACACACACACACACACACACACACACTGTCCTTATTGAAGACATCTAGTTAACAAAATAAGAGTCCTCAGATATGAAGATATAAAGCTGGAGTAAACTTGGGTGTGTTTCCTCGCTGGTTCTCTGGCTGCTGAAATATTTCCTTCATCATTTTAAATGTTGTGCTCTCTAAACTTCCTCCAGTAAACAGTCTGTTTACTTGTTTTGCTCTCTGCCCTACTTTAATATCACAGAGGAGAAGCTGATTTATTTTCTTCTTTTTAAAATCAGGCCTGTGTCAAACGCTCTTAGCTTAATTTTGCCCTCATTTCTCTCAGCTGCTAAAAGAGTAAACACGTATCAATGAATAAATAAATATAGATGTACAATACAAACATGAAAGGCTCGACCAAAATAAGCTCCAGGGGAATTACAGCGACTCCAAACAGCAGCACCGGAGACTCAACGTCAGAACTTTACACCTTCGACCTTTGGGCTCCCGATGCTCCGGCTGCTCCGCTCATGCCGACCGTCAGCAGACATTCCTGCGAGGACGCTGCCCTTTAACCGGGTCTCATGTGAAGTTCACAGGAGAGCGAGCCAGACGCCGTGTTCTGAGCAACATCTGTAATCATCCTCATCCTGCCTCTCCACGCTGATGCAGGAGTTTAAAGGACAGATCTGGAGTTTCATTTCAGACCAGGGGGGGGGGGGGGGGGGGGAGACATACTGATGATGAGGAGATGAAATAATTTTCCCTCTCACTTTTACTTCA
>NW_019524643.1:794-1361 GCF_002814215.2 Seriola lalandi dorsalis | reverse complement strand
ACAAGATCGAGGCATGAATGTGGTAAATCAAAGGTAAGAAAGGTGTGTAAATGTTTCAACCCCAAAAACTGTTGTTTTTACCTCTTTTGTTGGGTTCATGTTTTAATCTGGGGGGGGGGTCAAACCCTGGTATAAAACTATCAGCATGTAATATAGAAATGAGACGCCCTGCCTCTCCCTCAGTGCATGCTGGGATAGACCCCAGCTCCTCCGTGACCCTGCACAGAATGAACAGTTACAGAGTCACACGTTGGTCATATAGTGACTCAGCGGTTCAACAGCATGACAAATACATTGGTTACATTCCTGAGATGTGATTGGAGGTTTGGTCTCAGTGATGCTCAGACATGTCTGGACTTGTTTCTCCTCCACGGGTTCATGCGCCCCTCTGTCTTGACTCCGCCCTGCGTGTTTGCAGCGCCACAGACAAAGCGAGACGGGAGCAGCGACACTCGATCTCCCAGCTTTTCCCTGCAGCTCGCGGCACACGGCCGGCTGAGCTCGAGTGTCGTGGTAATCAGAGGAGCCTGGCCGGCGCTCATGTAAACCAGCTGTGACTCAGTTATA
>NW_019524643.1:0-664 GCF_002814215.2 Seriola lalandi dorsalis | reverse complement strand
GGGGGGGGTAAACAGGATCGGGTGTCGGTCAAGGACACCTCGCTCTGCTCCCTGTGACACTACAACGACCCGAAAGAGTGCCAGGGAGCGCCGAGGCAGGACACCCAATCAGGAGCGTGGGAACGATGCCAATGCGTTGACTAAGCAGAGACGGCTCACGGGTCCAGGTCACATCAAACACGTCCGGGTCACAGAACGCCTCACGACCCTGAAGGTTTTACTTCTGCTCAGCGGAGGGACTGACTTCAGGGTGTCGCACAGAGAATCTTACAAGGTTTCGTTAAAGAGAGAAAAGTTGAGGCCTTTGCAGCAGAAGGGAAGATTTTACAGGAAGACATGAAACACCTGGACTCTACCTGACCGCAGAGATCATGTGACATAAAACTGTAGAGCCGCAGAACGTAGATCCAACTGTAGACTAAAGTATTTAGTTGTGATGATGATGATGATGATGATGATGTTACTATAGATTCATCAGCTCGTTCTTCTTGACGACTCCTGACTGATGAAAGAGAATGAATCTATATTTATGGATCTGGGCTTCAGTCCATCAGACAGAAACAGCTGCTCTGATGTTTCTACATGTATGTGGCTCTGCTGTGGTTTTAAATGCTGCTGCAGCAAGGCATTGTGGGACGGCATGTCTCCTTTCCTTTGGTGAAGG
>NW_019524642.1:4877-8262 GCF_002814215.2 Seriola lalandi dorsalis | reverse complement strand
GAATCAGTATTTGGGACAGTCCATTTGAGTGGTTCAGGTGCTCTGCTCCAGCTCCGCCCCCTCACCTGCTCTGTCTCTACTTCCTCTACAGGTTCTCATTTTGTCCAGAAGGTGAACAACAAATGAGTGTTTTCATCCAATCATATTTTCTTTCTAAACACACGTGTGGAGTTTAACAGGAAAACAGTTTCACCACTGATCAGAATGATCTTAAACAGTTTATATATAAATCAAAGACTTACTGAACCCAAATTCTCTTTCCTCCTCCTCTGCTCAAAATTCAACAGTCCATTTGTGCTCTAATACTGACACTTAGACAAACAACACATGAAATGAACATGTCAATTATAAGAGATTTATTTATTTACTTTTTGTCTTCGTACTCTGTAAAACGGCCTTGGGTACCTTGAAAGGAGTTATAAAAATCTAATTTATTATAATTATTATTATTATTATTATTATTATCATACTGAAGTTACACTTTTATCAATAGGTTGTAGCCAATAAAACATGCAGATATTAATAATGTCAACATTCCTAACCTCAAGTCGTAGGTAGGTTGAATGGGGAATTGTTTCGTCTCTTGAAACGATGAAGGTCTTTGTCATTTCCCCTCAGAAATGAATGAAGTGGTAGCACCCAAAGTTTAACCTTCTTACCACGTCCAAAAGATGTTTTGGACCAATCCGTGTTCCACTATATGATCTTTCCGACACCGTTTTGACGTCTCGTGTGGTTCTGTGTGATTACGCCTATTCAGAGTTACGTCTCTGTCTTTCAGTCTGCAGACAGACCCAGTCTCACAGACAGGGACAGGCGCTGTATTACACCCAAAGTACGGCATTTTAAAATGAATTTGTATCATTGGTTAAAAAAACCAAAAACAATTCAGACAAAATGTTGAAAATTGAATCCAATAATCGGCCAGGCCCAAAATAGGTTCATCTCTGTCCTTTAACTCTAATCTTTACTGTGATTTATCTTAAAGACTCAGACGTGTGAATCATTAAAGTGTCTCCTCCAACATGGAGACACTGTGTTTCTTCTCTGTCCTTCTGTTCACGGACAGGTCTACAGACTGGTGGAGCGTTCACAGCTGTTCATATGAAATCAGCTGATTGTGGGCGTGTCTGATTCCACCTATGGAAACTGTAGAGGTGGCGTTCAGGCTCGTGTTCGTGCACCAACTTTCAGGTTGATAAAACAGTAACATGAGAACGCTCTGCTTTATAAATCTATTTATTATATCTGTGTTTATGTTTCCTTCAAATGTTTCAGTTTACAGTAGAAACAGTCTCTTACTGTGAGTCTGAGGGTCCAGGTTCATCACTGAAGAATGGAGGTTCGTCTTTAGACCGATCACTCTTCATAGACGGACAGATGGATCCTGGAGACTCTGCTCTCAGTCTGTGGTTCTGACCTCTGCAAATACAAACATGTTTTTAATCACATCACATCGATCACTGATCAATTCTCTGATGACAGAGTCAATGTTAATGTCAAGCTCATGTTTTCTTGCGTGTTACTCAATACATGATTGAAGTTTGGAAATCAATCAATACACTGTTAATGTCAATATGAAAACTCTCCATTTCATTTGTTTTATTATCTCTCTACACAACGATTTAGTGATGACTTCAACTGCTCAACAACGTATAAATATATTTCACCGGATTATGTGAACTGTGGATCATTTATTTCATCACTCGGAGGATAAAAATGGCGGCACGTTGTTCCGGTTGCCATGGCAGCTCTACACTGAAGTGACACTGAAGTAGCAGCTTTAGAGTTCACAATGTAAAATACAGAACAAAATGAATTAAGTTCAGGAGAGACTGTCCTAGTTCTCAGGGTTTATCACAGCAGGATATTTGATATTTAGTCAAGAATTCTGACTAAATATTTGCTCTGTGCTCCTCTTCCTCCACTCAATCACTCATTTTCTGGACTCCATTGGTTCCTACTGAAATGTAAATCTTTACATATATATATATATATAGTTTCCTTTTTAAAAAGAATCAGTAATTCCCTGAAACAGCTGCTCACTGTAGATTTAATCAAACAAACTAACTGTGTACACTCTGCTCCACCTCGGCCCTTTAATTACCGACATCTTTAAATCTCGTGTTCATCAGCTGAAGGAGAAATATGGAAAGTAAAAAGTCAGAATATTCTTTGTTTGTATATTTTCTCAGGAAACCAGCGACCTCAGCAGTCAGTATGAATACACTGAAGTTATTATCTGCGTCACAACAGCAGCTGTTACAGGAAGTGAGTTTTACTGCAGCAGCTCTGCACTAAACACTGTTAGAGTTTAAAGGTCTCTTACTGTGAGTCTGAGGGTCCAGGTTCATCACTGAAGACTGGAGGTTCGTTTTTGGACCGATCACTCCTCATAGACAGACAGCTGGGTCCTGGAGACTCTCCTCTGTCCTCCACACAAACACTCATCTTCAGGACTTCAGTCAGTCTGACAGAGAAACCAGTAAAACTGACTGAGATAAAACACACACAAGAGTTCAGACAATATGTTGAAGAGACACACCCAAAAATACCAGGAAACACAACACACACACACACGCAGCTTCTTATTTCGTCTTTTCCTCTCAGTGTCTTCATGTGGACAGAAGTTCACACTGACTCTTCTTCTCTCCTCAGAGAGAAACTGACTCAGAAACTTTGACAGTAAAATAATAATAATGTTGTTTTAACACTCACCAGCCTCAGTCGACAGGTTTCCTGCTGCTGCGCTGCCCTTTTAAAATGGCGTCTGAACAACAGAGACATCAGCTGAATACTTTCACTTTCAGTTCTTCTCCAATCTGCAAGAAATCACATGACTTTTACATCTGTGTGTGTGTGTGTGTTGTTTACCAGTTAGAAGTTGTTTAAAGTTGTTGTAATTGTCTTTATTAATTTACAACTAATGTTTTTTCAAGTAAATCAAATTTAACTTTATGTTGTTATCACAGACTAACTATATAATAAACTGTATAAATAATGTTAATGATCATGACTCTTTGGTGGGTAAATGGTGTTTTCATGTGTTCAGCCTCCACTGCAGCTCTGATGAGGACAACACCACACATCCAGGTCAAACTTTAATTGATAACAACTTGATCCACAGTTAGTTTGACACTGGTGTTAGGTGATGGATCCGGGCCCTGAACAACAGCTGGTTAATGTCGACCTCTGGCTTGGTCCTGGGAGTCCTGTTGGCAGGTGTCACTGAAGGACTGACTCACTTTCAGTTCAATAATGTTCATAGGATTTTACATGGAGCTACTTTATTATTGTAAGAAGTGGGGGAAGTCCATAGTGGTGGAAAGTCACTAAGTACATTTACTCAAGTACTGTTCACTTGAGTATTTCTATGTTACTTTAT
>NW_019524642.1:3166-4857 GCF_002814215.2 Seriola lalandi dorsalis | reverse complement strand
ATTACATTCTTTAAATATTTAAATAACCCATTAAGGCAATACATAATATAATGAAATATTTTTTACAAAAAGTATCGAAAAGTATCGAAATACATATTGGTATCGGTATCGAAACAGAAATTTGATATCGTGACAACCCTAGTATGAATACACTGAAGTTATTATCTGCGCCACAACAGCAGCTGTAACAGGAAGTGAGTTTTACTGCAGCAGCTCTGCACTAAACACTGTTAGAGTTTAAAGGTCTCTTACTTTGTGTCTGCAACACTGACTGTGAGATAAGACGCACACAAGAGTCAGGACAATCTGTTCAAGAGACACACTGAAAATAACAGGAAAAACAACACACACACACACACACACACACACACACACGCAGCTTCTTATTTCGTCTTTTCCTCTCAGTGTCTTCATGTGGACAGAAGTTCACTCTGACTCTTCTTCTCTCCTCAGAGAGAAACTGACTCAGAAACTTTGACAGTAAAATAATAATAATGTTGTTTTAACACTCACCAGCCTCAGTCGACAGTTTCCTGCTGCTGCGCTGCCCTTTTAAAATGGCGTCTGAACAACAGAGACATCAGCTGAATACTTTCACTTTTGACTCCTCCTCCCCTCTGCAAGAAATCACATGACTCTTACGTGTGTGCGTGTGTGTGTGTGTGCGTGTGTGTGTGTGTGTGTGTTGTTTACCAGTTGCATGAATTTCCCCTAGGGGATAAATAAAGTATCTTTTTATCAAGTTGTTTAAATTAGTTTTAATTTCATGACTCTGTCTTTTAAAATTATGACAGTTCTTTTAACTAAATTTAACAATTTCTATAGACTTACTAAATAATACACTATAAATGTTTATCATGACAGACAAACATAAACAATAATAATGGATGCATACAGAGAAATGAATGGTCCCTTTGGTGTTTGACACTGATCTCTAAGAAAGGACCAATGAATGAATCTATCTATCTATCTATATATCTATCTATCTATCTGTCTATCTGCTCGTGGATACGATATCTCAGTAACACCTCAAGTGTCCACCAGGAATCAAGGTTGAACTGAGTAGACTTTGGTGGTCAAAGGTCAAAGGTCAAGATGACGTTGATGTCATAAAACACTTTGTAATCATTACTCAAGCTTTCACACAAATGGGTAATATCTTGACTCTGGATGATCAGGGACCTGAAACTAGTCCGAGTGGCGGAGGGATACAACCGTGAGGAGGTGATTCTAGTTTTACTCCCAGTGAGAACGACTTCATTGACTATGGTCTCATCATCAAAGGCTCTTCTTTTACTCACCCTGTGTCACACCCTCCACAGCCCGGCCACGTGTCTCAAAGTCTGCAAATTGGCGTCGCAGTAACGTGAACGTGTGCAGTGGTTCCAAAAGGCGAACAGCATTAGGTCATTAGGTCCATGTCCCTCTTTTGGAAGCCGCTGCTCGTAAGCTTGAAGCGGTGCAGCACAGTCGGCAGTGAACGCTTTGTTCCATCGGTGGGTGGCAGCGGAGCAGAAAGCAGACTGCCTGAAGTAAATCCAAAAACCTCCAGACAGCTATTTTCAACACAGACTAAATTCAATCAATGTGCCGCGCATGGGATGTGATGCAGGAGTGGGTTGTGTTTCTTGAGTTGAGCTTGGAATCCGCAGGTGTTATTGATTGTTACCATGGTAACAATGGTCTTAGGC
>NW_019524642.1:0-1706 GCF_002814215.2 Seriola lalandi dorsalis | reverse complement strand
CCACGTCTAGTGCCTCAGAAACTCAACAGCAACATGGTGCAAAATATAAAACGCATACATCCCCAATCCGACCGTCACAGAGGGACATTTCTACTCAAGTCCCCCAGGGCACCTGGCCAAGGTCGACTGTGACCTCACAAAACACATTTTTGGCCATAACTCACTAATTCATACACTAATTGTGACGCAATTTAACTCAAATATCTAACAAGATAATCAGAAGTTATGACATATTATAGACAAAAGGTCAGAGGTCAACTTCACTGTGACATCATAATGTTCTGCAAAAACATTTCGGGCCATCTTCTAATTCGGTAACTCAGAAAGGAGAGATTGTGACCATATTTCCTGTAACTGGGCTGGATGTTGGAGGAAACAGCCATGAGGAGGGAAATTTAGTTGTATTTGAGTTGGTTTGAAAGTCGACGTTTGTTGTGTTTGAAAATAAATGTCCAACACTCAAACTGACCATCAAGCATGTTGGGAGGAATCCCAATGGACTGTGTTTACCGGTTTTCTCTGTGTGCCTGTCATTCAGGATGCTCAGTTTTTCCCCCCCCCTCTCTCTCTTTAATTACAAACAAGAAAAACTAGTTTGCATGTGTTTAAAATCAGTACCATTAAAAATTAAATGCGAAACCAGGCTACAGTTCTCTCCATCACCACCAGGTGTCAGCTATAACCAAACCAGCAGAGGGACTCATCACTTCTGCACTTACAGAACTGTTCAGGTCCAGGAGCAATGAACACTGCTGCCTTCAGGTGACTGTCGGAAATCTCTGAACTAAAACCTGGAGACATTTTCTTTTACCTTTTTTTTTTATTGACATTCAGCATCAAACAGATATTTCCATACAGTGTGTCTCATGTCTCATATCTCAGACAGAAAAAAAGAAAAAAAAATATGAAAAAGAACTTGGAAACATTTTCAACTGCTGAAGTATAAGTGTTTCTGATTCAGTTCAATTAAAATCTGTCAGGATTAGATATGAACTGTGATTTATTTTTAAAATAATTTTTAGATTACTTTCAACTTTATTGCCCAACTGTCTCAGTGCAAACAGTATAGGAATGCACATACTCTACTTACAGAGATGAATAAATTACAATGAAGGAGGAAGAAGGAGAGTTCTGGTATTAGACATAATATACTTAATAAACACCTGGATATAAACGTGTACAAGGTGCAGGTCAGCTGTGTACAGTATAAATATGAACACGCCAAACGGCAGGTAAGAATACATTTTGTTTTCTTGAACTTTTGTATATTTTCTGATGTAAAGCACTTTTTTATCTGTGAATGTTGCTGTATAAATACATCTTTACTTACTTACTTTTTTACATTTATTTAGCCCCGCCCCCCCGTCCCCACAAGCTGACAGGATTGGTTCCTTAGGTTTGTGACGTATGACACTCTGGCTGTCTGAGTCTGTTGTTATGAGACTGTCATTGGTTCACTGCAGTTCAAGGTAGAAACACTCAGTCATGGTGCTGATGATTATTTCACTCATCATATGTTTAATCGACCTGTCCAGAGTGAACCCCGCCCTCGCCCAATGTCAGCTGGGATTGGCTCCAGCCCCCCTGCGCCCCTATAAGGATAAGTGCTATAGCTAATGTACGGATGTATGGATATGTCTTGTAATATATAAAAACATCATATGTACATATTAACACTTGATTTTCATGGGGGGAGTCACACAGGG
>NW_019524641.1:3382-4713 GCF_002814215.2 Seriola lalandi dorsalis | reverse complement strand
CTGTTTTTAATGGAGCGTAAATACACTGAGAGGCGGAGGTGTCTTTATCAACCTGTTTCCTTCCTGTCTAATTCTCTCCAGGAGCGACTATCGATGGATTTATGGTCCTGCCACATAAATCTTCCCACTCCCTGTTTCCTGTGTTTCTTTTACATAAAAAGTAAATTAACAACTGGGAGGTATGACTTATAGTTGGTATATGTTGCTGTAACTCACCATTTTAGCTCTATGAACATCACTTCCTGCTGTCACTATAACTGAATTCACTTCATTTATGGTTCTAACATTGTTTGTAATTGACGACTCTGCTTGTATCAGGATCCGAAACAGCCAATAAATCATATTAAATATACGACCAGGGAGGTGGAGATCAGTAAAGGCAGCGGTGTGCATGAGGAGAGGATGTGGCAGCAAAACACAGAATAAAAACAAACCGAACCCCGGATATGGCGCTTGTGGAGAAAATCAGAGAGAGAGAGGTGGTTCGGCAGCTGCAGAGATGTACTGTATGTGGCCGAGGGTTAGATAACATCAGTGCCACAGGTGCCAGGTGCTTCCTGATCACACGATCACACCGCACACAGACACACAGCTCGGTGCTGCATTCAGGTGCTCCTCGCATGTTAATGTGGAAATAACATGGACGCTACAAAGATGATGTGTATTTTATTGCTAGTGGAGTTGAAACATGTTGAAAGCTGTTCTCACTATTTGTGCTTCTCATCAGGGTTAAAGCTGATATAAATAACATTTCTGACAGATCTAGGTCACTCTTCCTGGACAGCAACTAACGCTTATTCTGCCACCGGGGTTTGGGGGTGGGAATATTGTTGTGTGTTTGTTATTTATGTTATGTTATGTTGTTATTTAGACAACACATGAATGCATGGCAAACCCCAGAGAGAATCCCAGGGGTCATCACACCACGTGACTTGCCCTCAAGCAACAGTTCACAACACTGTTGAAAAGTCTACAAGGGGAAAAAAAGGAAAGAATCTGGAGAATTTTAACTAAAAATGCTAAAAAATGTTTGTAAAGTTTAACGTCTCCAGAGCACATGACACAGCAAAGATAATATATTCAGGGATCAATATATTGTTTTATTACCAGGGTTTCTTACCTCGAGCCAGCCTTCGGTACAGGTATATACACATGATCATTATGGCAGTGTAGATGACAAACAGCAGGACGGTGCACAGCAGCCTGGGCAGAGACATGAGGGGAGGAGCGGTGGGCTCGACCGTGGGCTGATCTCTGACTGTGACGAAGAGACGACAGAACAACAGTTCATGTTTTATCCAAATATGACACAGTAAATATGGCAGCAGGTT
>NW_019524641.1:2762-3102 GCF_002814215.2 Seriola lalandi dorsalis | reverse complement strand
CACAAATGATTCGATACGGAGTCTGACTGTGACCGGGCAGCTTCACTGAGTTTGATCAACGAGGTGAGATTCCTGCCTGTAGAGCAGCTTTGTCTCAGAGACTCGTCTGTACCACCCGACAAATCCCACACACACTGAACGTAGAGAGGAGAATATCATCATCATCATCATCATCATCATCATCATCATCATCATCATAATCATCATCATCATCGCCGTCACCTCTCACAGCCAGCAAACTCTGTGGAGACTCTCCTTTCGTCGGGTGCCGACACTTGTAGAAACCTTCGTCGGACTTGGACGCCGCTGGAAGGATCATCGTCCCATCAGAGTGAATCCC
>NW_019524641.1:1672-2364 GCF_002814215.2 Seriola lalandi dorsalis | reverse complement strand
AACCAGAATTTTGCAAAGCAATGACAAAGCATGGATGCACAACTAATATAAATAGGCTGGATGATGAAAATATAAGTTACAGTAGGTCTGTTCTCGAGTGAGGATGCAGTGGGAGATTGAGAGGCAGGTTGGTGCAGCGTCAGCAGAAAAGCAGGTGTAGTACTAGACTGTTGGAAAACGTTGCTGGGGAGAGGGATGTCTGAGCTCGCTTGCTTGGCCTGCTGCTACTATGAACCAACCCTGGATTAAGCGATTGAAGATAGATGGATGGATGGACGGATGGATGAGATTTACAAATGAAACTTATTCTATCACATCATAAACACTTGTCTTTTTTGACTTGACTCTAAGATTATTTGGAATTGCAGGCTTACTGTTTACTGAGATGTGGAGGACGTTGCTGCGCTCCCCTTCCTTGGATTCGCACCAGTACACTCCGGTGTCTGACGAGTACACGCCCAAAATGGAGCAGGAGGAGCCGCTCAGGCGACCCCAGCCCACCTCACATGAAAGGAACGACCCGGAGGAGGTGTTTCTCTTCAGTGTCCAGCTGCTTGAGTTCGCTGGCACTGCACAGCTCAGAGTGAAGGTCTCATAACGGAAGAACTGAGACCTGTTTGGATGGATACTGAGCGTGGCTGCTGTGGGTTCAGACAGGAAATGACAGACATTAAAGCAAAACCATAAGGGGG
>NW_019524641.1:0-1007 GCF_002814215.2 Seriola lalandi dorsalis | reverse complement strand
TGTTACTATCCTACATTATTTTTGCTTGTTTATCATGTCTGTAGTGTATAAATTATGGTTTTCGCTAATCTTTCATTTTTGGTGAGATATTGGATCATTTGAACTTTTACTGATGTAAATTTGCCACTTCAGTTTATTCATTTTAATAATAAATAATCTAATAAACTGTCATCAGTCTTGTCCATTCCCTAATTTGTCATGGCCTAGAACCCAGGTTATGACAACCCTGTGAAAAATCACTATTTGTTGGAGCTGTTAACATATAATTCTGAAGTGTGACCCCAATTAATCACTGCTTTTTGTAAGACGTCAGAAGCCAAAAAGGTTGGAAACCAGTGGTTCAATCTTTAACAATCTGTTGTATTTTAAAAGCTTGTTACATTATCCATTATGTAAAAATATTTATCTTTACAGGAACTTGTAACTAAAGCTGTCAGATAAATGTAGTGGAAAAGAAAGTACCACATCTCTCTAGCAAATGTATTGAGTTGTAGTATTAAGTAGCATAAAATGGAAGTACTCCAGTAGGTAAATGTACTTAATTACTTTCCACCACTGCTAATACAATTAGTGAGCCTTCAGCAAACTAATATTGTTCAAATAACCAACCAGGTGACACGTTTGTATTCATAGGGGGTGTCAATTATAGAAGCTAATAAGATTAGCTCTAAACAAACACTATCAAAATGAAATAATAAACTATACATTGATGTCAAAACGTATCTCTACAACAACAACTACTCCTCCTTTGTGTCACTGCTCATGACTGAGCACCAGTGTTTGCTAACATTAGATCATACATGACATGTTTTATTGGTATTAAAATGACAAGACAACACTTGGAAATGAAAGGGCGCGGTATCAGCTAGCTAAACTTAATAAGCTAGTGCCAGATAGCACAACGTTAGCTTCAGCTACTTAACAAAAATATAGCAAAAAGGCAAAGCTAGCTAACATTAGCATTCATCCATAGATACTTAAGTATACACGGTGTAATTCAGAAACTG
>NW_019524640.1:7058-9165 GCF_002814215.2 Seriola lalandi dorsalis | reverse complement strand
ATCAAGCTTCACGCCTGAACTGAGAACTGAATCTGCACAAGTCTCTTACAGGTAATCACATGATAAAATCACTTAACGCTGTTTTAAGCAAATATCTCCTTTACATCAAATGAGCCAAAAATGATCGACCAATTTCCAAATGATCATGTCTAGTTTAAGTTTTAGAGAAACTGGTAAATGAGCAGGTGAGAACATTCTTAGACAAAAACTCCATTTCAAAATCAGGCTTTAGAGCTGGGCGTGGTACCACAGCTGCAGAAGTCTTGAATGATATTGCTCCTGCACTAGATAGCAGACAGGATTGTGTCACCGATTTATCTAATGCTTTTGATACTGTCATCCACCAAATTCTTTTAAAACACCTTTGGTTCATTGGTTTCTTTCGTTGTCTTGCAAATTATCTAAGTGGCAGATTTCAAGCTGTTGTGGCTGATGGCTTTAGGTCAGTTAACAAAGGTGTGCCACAGGGTTCCTTTTTAGGCCCACTTTTATTTCCTTTTTTTATAAATGATTTAGGTGAGAAAGTGATGAACAGCACAATCCAGATGATGCTATTGTATACACAATAGCATCATCTGCTGCTCAAAATTTGATTTTAAACAAAACATTGATTGATCTGAAATTAATGCTAACGCTGATGGTTTTGACATTCAGGACTTGATCATGTGATACATCCCCTCTACCAGTGCTTTGGAGCAGCATCTCAGGATGTGGTCCAGGGTTCCACAGTGTCAACACAGTGGACTATGAATCATATGTTCCTGTGTCCCACACTTCCCAGGCAAGAAATGTGGTCAGATCGGGATATTATACAGACTAATTGATGCTCTTTTTGCTCCAAACCCTTTCTGCCTTCTGCTGGAGCTTCCACTGACACAGCTTAGAGTTTTGGACAATTCCTGCAGGCCTGTGGATGATTGCTTGGCCCTGAGAGAGAGCTGCATCCTGCTCTTTCCAGATAGAGCAGGTCTAGACCTTCTCTTTATAATATTTTTTACAGATACCCAACAGTTCCCACCAAGAGCAGCACTCTGCGACAGTGGCAAGGAAAGACTTACTTTCAAGAGGCAGGAACCTCGAGCAGAACCAGACTCAGGGTGGGCGGAGCCATCTGCCTGGACCGGTTGGGTTGGAGGTCAATCACCTCCGTCTGCAGCTCTGACTCTCAGACTTGACTTGATCAGCTGAGCCGAGGCCCCTCATCTATATTGGGGCTCAGCTGGGTTGTTTGCAGTTGGCTCGTCCACCACTTATTCAATGCTAGTTTGTCAAGACAGTAAATCAAGCAAAGAGTACCAGACCTCTCAGCCACGCCCTCTACATCCTCTAGATTCTTTATGATCTTGAGATGTTCCCAGATCTGATGGGATGTACATTCTCACCAATGTGTTCTGCCTAAGAGTCTTCTACCGCTCAGAGGTCTCAGAACCAACATTAACCAGCTCCATCTTATGGTCACTGTCTAACAAGATCCCAAAATCCTAAAACTCGTTTCTGAGCCTGGGAGTGACCTGTGGACCCTGACTATCATTTTCCAGCACAGTACCGTGGCTGAAGCCTTGGAGGTGATTACCTCAGCGTTAGTCTGACAGTATGACCTGTCTCTGCCACCTGTGACGAAACACTGAGATATCCCAACCAATATTTAGTCCTAATGATCTTCCATTGAATCTCAGGAATAATCTAAGACTAAATAAGCTTAAGCCTGAGCACAAACAGCATTTCTGTCTGCCTCAATTCTCTAAAGGTGATGTGTATTCACTTCAACAGCCAATACAGTACAGATGAGACATACGAGACTTACTGTGTGGTGTGCTTTGGTATGTGTGCTACAGTTTTGACTCAGACTCGATTTCCAGACTTAATAGAAACTCCAGTTGTTTCTGTTTTCCTACAGTTCGTCTCCCTCGTCCTTTGGTCTCTCAGGGCTCATGAAGTGGAGTCTGGTTTGGGATGAGAACAGTTTCATCTCAGGGTTTTACTGGGCTGTGTCCTACAGGTTCAGGTGTCCTGGTCCAGGTGGGTTCCAGTGTTCTTTGACTGGACTGGTTTTTGTTGTGGCTCAGGAGGCGGAGCTGCTCTACAGGACTGTCCAATGGGATGAGAG
>NW_019524640.1:4761-7038 GCF_002814215.2 Seriola lalandi dorsalis | reverse complement strand
GCTGTTCAATATCCAGTGTCCTGAAGATGCTGTGTGTGAGCTCCACCTCCCACACTGTGAAACAAAGGACGGTAAAGACTTTGCTGTCTTGAATGTTAAAAAAATATTTGGTAAAATCTGAGATATTTGTATTAATGTGCAAAATTGCAAAACAGAAAATTGTAATGGAGTATATCCATAACACTAGATGTACACATCAAGATAGATCACATGTGGAACAGGACAGTGATGATAAATTCAGAGACACCAGGTAAAGGATAGAGGTGAACTTCAGAGTTCACGTCAGTAGATTCATTCGATCTGAACTCAAATGGTAAGAAAGGATTTGGGTTTGGATTCAGCAGATTAACAGCTGTGTGTTTTCACAGCGTTGCGTTATGAAGGCCTGCTGTCTGTCGTCCACATCAGTGATGATGGACTGAGCATCTTGGAGCCGCTGGAGGTCACGGACACTCATGTGGTGGTGAAGGTCCCTCACCTCTCTGCCTTTGGCCTGGTCTGGGACACAGTGAAACGGTTTCTGAACATCAAACTGCCAGTAAACGGACAAGTCCTACTGTTTGTCCGACCTCCAGATCCATGGCCTCTGGTACTGGATGTATTTGTGCTGCAGGACAACATCCCCGTGTCAGAGGTAAAGCTTTGTGTCATATGTGCTGAACATCAACCTAAACCTTGATCAAACCTTCCCATGCTGAGGATCTCTGAACAGCCACACTGTAAACCTTTGGCTCTTTGAACTTTAGGTTTTTTCTGGGTTCTTTAACACATTTGTTTGTTTTTAAAAGTGCTGAAGAAATAAAAATGGACTTGAGTCTTTGAGCATTCAAACCATAATAAAAATGTGCTGGTGCTGAAGGTTGCCGCCCAACAAGGAGATGCTGAAAAGATCAAGATCTCTGCTGACTGTAAACTGAGCATGGGTCAAACTTACAGTGTCCACTGTGAACCTGAGGATGTAGAAATACAGCCTGAGGTGAGTCTCACACACTTTAAGGGTTATTAACAAAATGATCATGAATGCAGTTTCACAATTAAGAAGTATTACATAAACCTTTACAGCAGGTTTGAAAATAATGTGTTTCTTCTGGTTTTCAGTGTGCAGAGTTTTACTCAAAGTATGGACCAAATTTCCATCCAACATTTGAGGTTTTCCTGACTTCAGACCCAAAGAAAGTGACTGTGACGGTCCAAGACGAGGAGAAGAGAGACGTCTGGAAACGTAGTTTTTATCTGCCAGGTAAAGGCTTCAGCCTCGTCTGTAGCCATGTTTTCACCACATTATTCCACCATTAACTGAACAAAAACCTCTTCTGGAGTTTAAGTTTATGTTCTGTTAGTGCCGCATCCTTGAGGGGTTATATTTAAGAACTTGATTAACTGGGAACGTCACTGTTTAAACCTTAACAAACCAGGGAGACATAAGACTTTTAGGTCGTGGAGCTGCTCCAGGTATGTGGAAGGGTTTCACTGATACAGCAGCACAGGTGTATTGTATGTACAGGTGAGGTCTGTCACTTCCTGAAGCTTGCACGTTAAATGAACTAGGTCAGACTTAAAGGCCTCTCTACACTGAGTGATCCTGGGCTGCCTGAGATCTAAGTTGACAGTTGTTAAATAAAATCTGTGGTGCCCATTTCAAAACTTGGTCCTGGATCACATTTAGAGACACTTCCACCGATGGTCAGTTTGGAGATTCAGACAGAGTCAGAAATCTGGGACCAAGTTCACAGTGCGACGCTGAAGAAAGCAAAGTGACCCAGAATACACAGAATCAGAAGCTGACAACCTACCACTGATCACACAGTCTGACACAAACTGAGAACAATATTAATATCTGTGTGACATGAAATAAACTGCTGCACAGTGTAAAGGCACCTTAAGAGACTGAATCACACGTCTCCATTGGCAGCTTTCATTGTTTTATTTAGAGGAAGAAAAGGGGAATTGGGGAAATATCAGAAATGTCCTCCAGCTGGAGGGGTGTGTCTGTGTTTGATTGACAGCAGCAGGCTGTCAGAGTGTGAGCGTTACGCCATTAAATATAAAATATACTTTTCTAATGTGGTTTCTGAACAAAGGAAAAGTGATTTACAGACAAGAAACATGACACTTCATTTCTTCTGTCATTAGATCTTTGTGAAAGTGCTGATTATTAAACAAAAGTTGTCTCCCTGGTTTTATTCCAGGTCCAAGAAGGGAAACTGTACAGAGGAGTGTCCCAGCAGAGGACAGCGTCCCAGCAGAGGACAGCGTCCCAGCAGAGGACAGGCTGCT
>NW_019524640.1:3382-3873 GCF_002814215.2 Seriola lalandi dorsalis | reverse complement strand
GGGAGGTGATGGTGCCTTTGTTGTTCAGCTCCAAAGCTTGAAAGAGCTTTCTGCTTTCAATCAAATGTTCCCCTCTGTCAAGATGAAACTCGAGACGTACATGATTTCAGTGGTCTCTGGTTGCTGTTAGTCGTCTTAGTATTTTATATTTCTTTAATTTTTATAAATTGATCTTACAAGTTTTACCCTTCTTTTTACCACTTATTTTTATAATGCCTTGTATTTTGTCATTCATTGTTGTCATTTCACTTGCTGTTGTTGTGACTGTAATTTGTGCAGCAGCTTTAGGTTGTTTTTCAGGTGCTGTATAAATAAACTTGATCTGAAAATGATCAGTAAAATTTACTGTTGACTAGAGTAAACTATTGATTGTCTGTTGACAGTGAATGAGTGAACAAGGGAGCGACTTCAGACAGTGTTGGCTGCAAACAGGAAGTACAACACACACACATGCTGATCCGGTTAATGAATGAAAACCTGAAGAAACTGAC
>NW_019524640.1:0-1025 GCF_002814215.2 Seriola lalandi dorsalis | reverse complement strand
GGAGGCAAAACAGAGGAAGAGGCAGACGAGGCCTTTCTGTATCACAATCACATGGTCTGTCAACAAATTACAGTACAAACAGTAAAAGTGTAAATGTGAATCTTGTCCAGTCTCTTGCAATCAATACACTAAGGTGTAACTTACAATTTACAATAATTGTCATTAAAACTTTAGCCATAGTTTACATCAGAACATCCCTCCAGAGTAAACTGTTAAATTGAAAACACGACTAAGCAATTTGACTCATTTTGACCCATTTTGTCTTGATGCTTTGAAACATGTGACCATCAGTCTGTGCTGAAACCTGCAGGTTATCAGTTCATGTTTGTGCTGTAGCTCCATCTTGTGGATCGATGCAGTTTTGCAGCTGCCTTCCTTTAATCAGACAGACTGCATGTGAAGAGGAATCCAATTAGTTTAAGTGTGTTTGTTTTTCATATATGTACAGAACACTGATATTACATCATAGAGGAAGTTCCAAGTTTGTGTAATAAATAATAAGAATAAATAAAGTCATTATTTTAGATGTCCTGTCTGGATTTCCTTTGACTGAACTCAACATTCACATTTCAGCTGCTGGATTCTCCCAGACTGAGATTGTCTCTGCTGCGTCTGCAGTCTCAGCTCAGTGCAGTAAATACATGAACTCGCTTGATGTGCTTATTGGACTGATGGTCTTCAGGCCCGGCAGCTTCCATTATTGGAAGTTTGCAGTAATCCCGTATTAGAGGAAGCGACCGCTGAACGCTTCCAGGCCTCGGCCAGAAACTGTTTCTGTAAAACTTCCTTTCGTCAGCTTCATCAGACTCAGAAAAGTTCAAGTTCTAGTCAAGGCTGATGATGGATTACATGTGTTTTAAATAAAATAGACGGAGACTTTTACTCAGGTTTTACTCAAATGAAACCTCTGACCTCTCTGACTTCACAGGGGTCAAGGGTCAGCACCTTGAATCATTTACAAAAGCATCCTAACCAATAAGTGACAGGCAGCTGAGCAGTGAGCTTTACAGCCTCTTCATAAAGTA
>NW_019524639.1:7070-10353 GCF_002814215.2 Seriola lalandi dorsalis | reverse complement strand
TCTCTCTAAAGGATCATGGAGAACTACGACAAGCTGAAGTCTCGCATCAGTGAGATCGTGGACAGCAAGCGCCACCTGGAGGTGGATCTGAAGAAACAGGCCGCCGACTACAGAGAGATCGACAAGAAGATGAACAGCATCAAACCAGACCTGATCCAGCTCCGCAAGACCAGGGACCAGTACCTCATGTAGGTCACACCCGGACGCAAACACACAGGTCAAATCAAAACTGTATAGTAGGACACGTTGTACTAACAGCTGCTGTGTGTTTCTCAGGTGGTTGACACAGAAGGGAGTCCGTCAGAGGAAACTGAACGAGTGGCTCGGTCTGAAGAACGAAACCACAGAGGAGTAAGTCTGAACCGTCGAACGTGTGTCTGGATGTAAAGACACATTGACACTGTGGCAGGAAGTGACGCCACTGAGCCGACCTCTGACGCGTTTGATTGAAAACACAAAGTGTAACTTCTTTGTGTTTCACGAAGGATCCACATGTTGGAAACTTTGTTGTCCAGGAGAAGGACGTATTTGAAATGGGACGGTCTAGTCGCGCCGCTGTGACGCAATCGGGCTTCAATTGGGACGCAGCCCATCTCTATAACCGCCATGACTTCAGAGGTCACTGCGCTCAAGACATGAAACAGTAACTTAGCAAGACTGAGGAAGACAATGAGATGTGGCTGAAAGCTTTGGAAAAAGCTGGTTAGAGGACCAGTTAAAAGAATTAAAAGATGTAAAAGTTGCAGGACTACCAATCAAAGACAGCACAGCGTCGTCGCTTTCATTAGCACTTTTATTTGTGATTCGCCACAAGGGGGCGCCGTTCACCTGGTATAGCAGACAGGTGAACAGTTGGAGCGGCCTCTGTAGGACTCACTGAGGTGTCTGTTCTCAAAGTGAGAATACAGTATAAAAGTAAAGCAACCAAAGTTTTTCTATATTTAATTAGTTGAGGAAAGATTGTTTATATTTGGCCACAATAGTCATAGAATGAAAATGTGAGACCTTGTGTGAGTCTGTGTCCCCGGCTAACATGTCCTCCTCCCCACAGCGAGTACAGTATGGTGGAGGATGAGGAGGACCTTCCTCACCACGACGAGCGGCTCTGGCGTCTGGGAAACATCAACCGCAGTCAGGCGGAGTCTCTGCTCCGAGGGAAGCGAGACGGCACCTTCCTGGTCCGAGACAGCAGCAAACCGGGCTGCTACGCCTGCTCCGTGGTGTAAGTCTCTTCACCTGTCTGTCTGCTCACCTGTCTGTCTGCGCACCTGTGTGTGTGGACGTTTGCCCGTCAGCTGGAGGCTTATAACGCATATTTCCGTTGTCTGTACTTTGAGTCTGTCCGTGTGACCCCACTCTGACCTCAGTTTCTTCTTCTTCTCTCAGGGTGGACGGAGAGGTGAAACACTGCGTCATCAACAAGACGAGCACCGGTTACGGTTTTGCGGAGCCCTACAACCTGTACGGATCCCTGAAGGAGCTGGTGCTGCACTACCAGCACACCTCGCTGGTCCAACACAACGACTCGCTCAACGTCACGCTGGCCTTCCCCGTCTACAGCCAGCAGCGACGGTGACCCGCCCACTTCCTCCTCATTTATACCGCCATCGCAGACCAGCGGCCTGACCTCGTTTACACACCCGACCCGCCACCCCTCCCCCCCAGAACACGAGCCGGTTAGTCCGACACGCCTCACCAAACCTACGGGAGGGAAGTCAACACCTCCCTTGTCTCTCCTCGCAGACCAGTACCTGACCACTCGATGCTTTTCGCTCTGAACACGTCGCGTTTAAAGCTCGGCGTGAGAAGCCGGCTCGATGACGACAGACGTCAAGCTGCACTTTGTTTAACTGACAATAAAAAGAATCAGTCCTGGTGCTGGGTTCCTAAGCTTCACTAAGGTAAGACACATGCTACGAGGAGTGAAATAAAACGAACCAGGAGGAAATGAGGGGTCAGTACAGAAGGTCGTCTTAAATCTGGCACCTGGCACCTGGACTGTGACGAGTCTGGCTCTTCCTCACCTGGAGGATTCTGTGCAGCAGGTACAAACCAGATACAGTAAAACTATATGGATCCTTCAAAAAAAGGATCATATGAAGGAACAGAAACATGAGAGGAGGATGTTGCCGATCACGATGATCTGTGGCTGCAAACAAAAACATAAAGATGTTTCTGTCAAAGGTCTCTTTACTGAAACGTCACTATTCAGTAAATTTACCTTCAGTGTGATGACTCATCATTTATTCTCCCACTCACCTGTCTGAGCTCAGGTGTGACTGGGTATCGTTTGAATTTTATTTTAACACAACAGCAAAGTGTTTTAGTAATGATACCACAGCTGTTCTTTTTTTAATTTTTCCTCACGTTGAGAAATTTTAACGTTTTTCTACAAAATCCCTTTTTGCAGCGTTTTCAAATGTTCAGACTGAAACTGGAGAATTTAAATCAGGAACACGAGTTCATGGATCTGAGCAGGTCCGCGGCTCTTCCTCCCTTAAAATGCTTGAGACTCGTTTCTTTGTTCAAGTGAAGCCGATGATTCGGTTCAGTCATGTGATTCGTTGCGGACCGGTCCTCACAGCTGAGGCTCTGATTGGTTCTCAGGATGTCTGAACGTCAAACATTAGAGAGCAACAAGACACAAAATCCACTTCCTTGACTCGGACTCTCCAGGTCCCGTTTTATAGAAATTATCATAAAATTATAAAATTCAGTAATTCTGTCACGTGATGTGACTGAAACAGGGAGTCTCGTTGTTTTCCCCTGAACGTCTCTGAGGGTTGGAGTTCGTTACCATCGTGGCCTCCAGGTCCAAAGTTTGAAACGAGTCCCGTGTGATTTTCCGGTTTACTGTCTGTGGAGAAACGAGGTACTGTACGGAGGTCGGAGGTCGGAGCTGGTCTGGACTGAACTAATGACTCCTCCTTTAATCACAGCACTGAACTGCTGGTCCAGCGCGCTTCAACAGAACAGAACCACAGCTGGACCGGTCTCTGAAGCTACATTTGTGGACCAATGATGATGATGATGATGATGATGATGATGATGATGATGATGATGTCAGATGCAAAATGACGGACAATCCCGAGAGAGACTTCTTGCAACCACTGTGAGTGACTCTGAACGAGGTTTAAAATGAGGGCGAATCAGCTGATCCGCATTTCATATCAGGAGAAAAACCTGCATCCCGAGCTCATCCAAAGCCCCCACCCCCCACCCCCCTCCACCCCCCCAAAACCCCACCATCAGTGTTTTCCAGGTTCCTGTTTCTTCAGGTCTC
>NW_019524639.1:5471-6733 GCF_002814215.2 Seriola lalandi dorsalis | reverse complement strand
TGTGTGTGTGTGTGTGTGTGTGTGTGTGTGTGACGCTCAGCACGTCATCTGAGTACGGCTGCAACTGAAGATTCTTTTCATTATTGATTAATCTGTTGATTAATTTTATGATTGACTAGGTTTACCACTGGTCGATCCTTAAGTAAAAGTAATACCTTAATGAAAACATACTGTGACCTGTGTTCAGCTTCAGCAAGTGAACAGAAGAATTACCAGCGAAATGTATTTACAGTAGAAGTAAAAGACTCGTTTTACAGAATCTCATGTAAAAGATAATATTTTGTCCACAGGTTGTTTTCTTATAGAACAAGATCAAAAATAGTCATGGAGAAAAATAGTTGGAGTTTTAGTATAGTATAGTAGTTCTGGTGTTGTTGCAGGATCCATTACAACAACAATTAATAAATCCATTTTATTAAACACTTAAAAACTGACTAGAACAATTACCAGAACAGCTGCAGATTCCTTTTCTGTTGATCAACTGATCGATTAATTGACTAATCACTGCAGCTCTGGATACAACTTTGTCTAATAGGTGACGTCACATAAACATCATATAAACTGATCATATCTTTATTATTGAAGCAAATGTCTTTTTACCAAACAACACATGAAAACCCAAAGATATTCAACGGAGCTGCAACTAACAATTATTTTAATTATCAGTTAATCTGATTATTTTCTCGATTTCATCGCTGGGGCAACAAATGATCAGATAATGGTGAAAAATGTTAATTACAGCGGATTCATCCGACCTTCCCTCTAAAGCTCAGTAGATGTTGAGTTTACTGTCGCACAAACAGTGTTGAACCTGCAACCTGCAAATGTTTGGAGAAAATTCCCTTAAGAATGAATTGATTGTTTTTCAATACTCAAGTTTACACGGATGTTTATCGGTGAAAAACTGCAAATTTAAGAGACGTATAAGACAGAAGCTGAAACCAGAGAATAGTTGGTCTCCAACACTTAATCAGTTATCACAATTCTTATAATTAATTTATCAGCTGATCATTTCAGCTCAATTATAATAATAAACTTGATTTGTGTATCACCTTTCATACACCAAATGTAGCACAAAGTGCTTCACATGAAAAGACATAAAATGAACATAAAACACTTTAAAAACATTGATGTGAAATGAGATGGATAAGAAAATAAACCCGGTATCTGACGAGTGACTAGCGATAGCCAAAGTAACGCAAATTAACGTTATTAGAACATCTGTGAGGCGGAGTGATACATGTAGTTAAAAGCCCCAGTGC